>NW_024748109.1:790582-1076190 GCF_018991925.1 Homarus americanus
CAGACACTAGTCGATCCATAGTTTACCATGATGAGATGTATCAAGTGAAACATGTATATGGAGCAAGTAACAAGATCACTAGATTACAAGATGTTGTAACCGCTAGACTAAGGTTAGGATATAAGTACCTTTGGCAGTATGTTCTTCAAGCAGATGTAAACAAGACTAAATGTAAAGTGTGTGGCCAGACATATGGCCACACACTTGAACACTACGTCCTCGACTGTGTGAAGATAGAACCTTTTAGGGACAGGTCCAAGCACACTGTGTGTGAAATGGCACAACACTTCATCTCTATTGGCAAGATAGCCCACATATTAAGATTATATCCACTTTTTTGCACTAAGTAACTATATCAGTTCTCATGTATAGAACCAAATACACAATGTGTGGCCAGACATGCTGCCTCACACGCCTGTACTCACGCACTTGTGAATAAGTTACCCTTTATGTATAAAACTAAACAAATAATTTAATTGGAATACTGTGTAACATTCAGTGCCATAATATCCTGACAACGGGGGTTAATTATTATGACCCTTTGTAAACTCTACTCTGTAAGCCTTTTGCGCCACCGCTCTCTCTCTCTCTCCTTGGCTACGGTTTTCCCCTCAGTTATTCATTCGTCTTCTCCCGTTCCAGGTTTCGTCACTTATTTACTTCCCCTTCTCTCGTCTCCAACTCCTCCTCCCCCCCCACCTCCTCCTCCCCCCCATCTCCTCCTCCCCACCTCCTCCCTCCCCCTCCTCCTCCCATCTCCTCCTCCCCCCTCCTCCCCTCCCCCTCCTCCCCCCTCCCTCCCTCCCCCCACCTCCCTCCCTCCCCCCCTCCTCCTCCCCCACCTCCTCCTCCCCCTCCTCCCTCCCCCCTCCTCCTCCCCATCTCCTCCTCCCTCCCCATCTCCTCCTCCCCCATCCTCCCTCTTCTGTTTCGTTTTTCTGCCTCATTTTCTTCTTTCCCCTCAATCGCCCCCCCTCATGTCCCCCCTCAGGCCATTCTCCTCTTCCTCAGATCTCTCAGTTTCCCCCTCCTCACCCCTCCACTTCGACTGCTACTTGATCCCTCCTCCTTCATCCACACCCCTCCAGGTCCCCTCCCTCTTCCCTCGTCCACCACCCCTCCCAGGTCCCCTCCTCTTCCTCGTCCACCACCTTCAGGTCCCCTCTTCCTCCTCCCACGTCCCATCACCCCTTCCAGGTCCCCTCCTCTTCCTCGTCCACCACCCCTCCAGGTCCCCTCCACTTCCTCGTCCACCACCCCTCCAGGTCCCCCTCCTCCAGGTCCCCCTCGAAACAGTGCCCAGCCCCCCACCCCCTTACCTCCCCCCTCCTCTTCCCTCTCCCCACCCAGTAGTTAAATATTTCCCCACTTGTCGTTGGTCGATACCGTTTGCATGCAGATTCGGTCACCGTGCTCTCTCTCTCTCTCTCTCTCTCTCTCTCTCTCTCTCTCTCTCTCTCTCTCTCTCTCTCTCTCTCTCTCTCTCTCTCTCTCTCTCTCTCTCTCCTCATTCTTTTGTTATGTATTGTATTGTTGGCCAGAGTCTGTCACAAGGACCGGCCAGTATTGATGGCGTTTTTCTTTCTCTCTCGCTCTCTTTCTTTGTCTTTCTCTCTCTTTTTCTTTCTTTCTTTCTCGCTCTCTTTCTTTGTCTTTCTCTTTTTTTCTTTCTTTCTCTCTCTCTCTCCTCGACCTGATCGCTTGTCTGAATTCATTGTTGTTTTTCATCACTCTTTGATCATCTGTCTTATAGAATGTACAGTATCTTCAGCGGTAGGGGAGGCATTGACATGATGACGTGAGGAGGCATTGGCAGTGACGTGAGGGGAGGCATTGACAGTGACGTGGGGAGGCATTGACAGTGATGAGAGGGAGGCATTGGCTGGTGACGTGGGGAGGCATTGACAGTGACGTGAGGAGGCATTGACGGTGAGGAGGCATTGACAGTGACGTGAGGGAGGCATTGACGGTGACGTGGGGAGAGCGTGGCAGGCAGTGACGAGAGGAGGCATTGACATGACGAGAGGAGGCATTGACAGTGAGCGTGGGGGAGGCGTGACAGTGACAGGGAGGAGGCATTGACAGTGACGTGAGGCGTGGCAGTGAGCAGAGGCGTGACAGTGACGGGAGGCATTGACAGTGACGTGGGGAGGCATTGAGCAATAACGAGGAGGAGGCGTGACCAGTGACGAGAGGAGGCATTGACAGTGACGAGAGGGAGGCATTGACAGTGAAGAGAGGAAGGCATTGACAGTGACGACAGAGGCATTGGCAGTGACGACAGAGGCTTTGACAGTGACGACAGAGGCATTGACAGTGAAGAGAGAGAGGCATTGACAGTGAAGAGAGGGAGAGAAACGGTCACAGTCACACGGGGAAAGTTAGTGAGGGTGACGGCGTCTACTTCCTTCCTTCCCTCCCCCACCTCACCCCCCTCCCCCCTTACTTCCCTCCCCCCCACCTCCCACAGTTAGAGTGGTGAGATGTCAGGTGTGGTAGTTTATGGCCAGGGGAGGGGGGGGGGATAGGTGGTGAGTACAGGTGTGTAGTGTACGACGGCTGCTGGTAAGGGGTGAGGGAGGGAGGTAAGGGGGGAGGGAGGGAGAGGGGTGGGGGGGGTATTGATCAGTGGGTAAGGTCTGTTGTTGTGAGGGTGTGCGGGGGAGAGAGAGAGAACAGGTTGATGATGATAGTGGTGGTGGTAGTGTAAGACTCCTGGTGTAAGGCTCCTGGTGTTAATATTGTTCCTCCACCACTGTCATCCACTATGTCCACTCACTGCCTCAACCTACCATCCATCCGATACCTCCACCTTCTCCACTGCCTCCACTTCTAACCCACCACCTCCACCACTGTCACTACCTCCACCATCCACCCACCAACCTCCACCACAACCATTGCCACCCTCCACCACCCATCACTGCCTCCAACCACCACCATCACCTGGGTGGCTGAGGTGTCGTAAGAGAGGTGATGTGGGATATCCATACTCGCGGGCCATCCATATTTGTGGGACATGACATCCCTACTAGCTGAACATCCCTACTAGCTAAACATCCCTACTAGCTAAACCTCCATACTAGCTAAACATCCCTACTAGCTAAACCTCCATACTAGCTAAACACTCCCTACTAGCTAAACATCCCTACTAGCTAAACCTCCATACTAGCTAAACATCCCTACTAGCTAAACCTCCATACTAGCTAAACACTCCCTACTAGCTAAACATCCATACTAGCTAAACATCCCTACTAGCTAAACCTCCATACTAGCTAAACATCCCTACTAGCTAAACATCCCTACTAGCTAAACATCCCTACTAGCTAAACATCCCTACTAGCTAAACCTCCATACTAGCTAAACATCCTTACTAGCTGAACATCCCTACTAGCTAAACATCCCTACTAGCTAAACATCCCTACCTCCTATTTTCCTTCATTAGACGAGAATATTGAGGGAAAACACCAGAGCCAACTTGGTCATCTTCACGGCCTGACATTTTCATTTCATTTTCCTCTAATGACTTTCGCCTTCTTGAAACACGTCGGCTCCTGCGATAATATAATTAGGACTAGAGGCGTGGTGCTACTGAAGGAGGGGAGAGAGAGGAGGGGGAGGAAGAGAGGAGGGACAAGGTGGAAGAAAGAGGAGGAGGAGGAAGAGAGGAGGGACGAGGTGGAAGAAAGAGGAGGAGAGGCTCGGACGCAAGGCGGGGGGAGGATGTGGAGAGTAGGATATGGAGATAGGAAATAAAGAGAATAGGGTATATTAGAAGGAGGAGGAGGAAGAAGGGGAAGAGAGGAAGGAGGAGGAGGGCTCTGAGACTACTGAAGGGGTTATGAACTACAGAGACCTGAAGATGGGTGGGAGGGGGAGAGGGGGCGCTGAGATACTGTAGGAGAGGTCTATGGAAGGTAGGTGGAGGGGGAGGGGGAGTTCGGGAGGAGAGACTTAAAGTATTGAGATAGTTAGAGAGAGGGTGAGACAACGAGAGAATAATGAGGAGGAAGGGTGCGTAGGGGAAGAGAGAAAATGAAGAGGGAAGAGAAGAAGGGGGAAGGGTTTGTGGGAGAGACAGTAAATGGTGAGGGAAGGGGGGAGGGTGAGAGAGAGAGAGAGAGGTGAGGGAAAGAGAGAGAGAGAGAGACAGAGGTGAGAGAGAGAGAGTTGAGGGAAAGAGTCTCAGGCCACACTGTAGAAGGAGGGGGTCTACTTTAAGTCTTCCTAAGCCCGGGAGCGGTAAGGGGGATCTCTCGCCTTTGAATGGGTCGCTTGTTGTCACGTTATATTGAGAAGGAAACTTTGAGTGTGCGTGCATGTCGGATGGTTTTTGACCCGTCTGTACTCCTGCTGCTGCAACTAACAACTGCTGCAGGCGACGACGAAGATGGGCATGAATTGAATTGAATTGAAACAGTTTATTTGGCCAGAAGAACACAGATACAGAGTGGATAATAATAACAATATTAACATGGCTGAGCCAGTTGAGAGCCTGAGCTCTCTTTGAGGCACCTGATATATACTGTACAAGTGTACATTTATCTCAAGGAAGTATTATGTAACATTTAGTATCATCTGGAATAGTACAATAGCATGGTGGTAATAAGAACATCTCATAATGTTACCATGGTTATCACTTCAATATTTATGAAAATCTTAAAAAAAATATCTAAAGAAGGAGGAAGAGGAGGAGGAGAAGGGAGAGGAGGAGGAGAAGGGAGAGGAGGAGGAGGAGGGAGAGGAGGAGGAGGAGGAGGGAGATTGTGGAAGACGCTTATAATCAGTGTATCATTGTCCGCCCTTCACACGGGCAGCTGTGAGTAGACTACAGGAGGGAAATTAGATCTGATTAACGTAGTTTGTTGTGTAGATTAGCCGTGTGAGTCGACCCTCTCCTCCTACCCTCCCTCCCCACCTCTAACTACTTTCACTACCCTCCCTATCTACTTTCCCCCTCCCCACCCACCCACCTCACCCTTCGCTCAATGATAATATTTGATCTTCTCACCATTCAGGCCCTGAAGTATCGTCTGTTGGAGGGGGGAGAGGTGATGGGTGAGAGGGAGAGAGAGAGAGGGGATTGAGTGGGAGGGAGAGGGCGGCTTGTGTTGGAATAGTGCAGGGTAATGACGCCGCCAGCCATGACTCTCTGTTGACACTGGGACGATTATCAAGTCACCTTTGATCATCATTGTTTACATGTGTGACGTCACGTGTATACCTGTGCGTCATGTATACTCTTATTTGTTATGTATACTTATTTTGTTATGTATACCTATTTGTTATGTATTCACTGTATTTGTCATGTATACTCTTATTTGTTATGTATACTTATTTTGTTATGTATACTCTAGGTTGCCATAGTGTTTGTCGTGGCGTGTGTACGTGAGTCTGAACACCGCTACACCTGGACGGAAGCTACCTATAGTGTCACTAATTAAGTGATCAATGGCGTTTGGGTTTTTAATATACAGGTGATATAAGCTCGCCTCCCTATTCTTCCCGACTCCCCCTTCTTCCCTCCTTCCCTTCTTCCTCTTCCCCCTTTCCCTTCCCCTTTCTCCTTTCCCCCTCCCTTCTCACTTTGTCCTCCTTTTCTACCTTCCCCCCTCCCCTCCTCTTCGCCTTCCCTCTTCCTCCTCCCCCTTCTCTCCCCCCCTACCTCCTCCTCCCAGTACTTAAGATGGAGGTGTATGGCCTGGGTGCCGTATACCTCACCGTGCCTTAAACAGGGGGCGCCAATAAACGACGGAAACTTAAGACGTAATGAAGAAAAGGAGGAGGAGGGCCGGAGAAAGTTTAGCTGGCGTCTAAAACTTGGTCGACACTGGCTGGGTACAGGAGCTGGGGTGGTGGTAGTGGTGGTGGTCAGGGTGGTAGTAGTGGTGGTTGTCAGGGTGGTGGTAGTGGTGGTTGTCAGGGTGGTGGTAGTGGTGGTTAGGGTGGGCAGGTCTTGGATCTTGATGTAATTTGCTGGTTCTTGATCTACCTAACTGGATTTAGCGAGACCAATACTCTCTCTCTCTCTCTCGTATTCCTGTAGTGTCCCTCTCTCTTCTCTCCCTTTCTCTTGTCTCCCTCCCTTACCATTTCTTCCATTTTCTCTACTCCCTTTATCACAACCTCACCCTCATCATTCTCCATCCTTCTGTCCTTCCTTCTTTATTTTTCCTCCCCTATGCACTTCCCTTTCCCTCTCTCCTTTCCCCTCTTATTTTTCCGTCCCTCCCCTTTTCCATACCCTTTTTACTTTGTCCCCCCCGCCCTCTCCTCCCTCTCGCTAAGTTCACCTGAAGATTAGGCACTCCATGTTTTATCCGATGGTTGAAGGCCTAATGTTACCTGGGCGTGTGTGTGTGTGGTGGGGCGCAGAGGATGTAAAGGTGTGTTTTTTTAATTAAGGTGTTCTGTGGGGAGAGGGGTGCTAGGTGAGTGAGTGGTCGTGGTGAGTGTCCTGTGAGTTACCTGGTGAGGATTGTGAGCAGTGGGGGGGGGGGAGGACTTTCTGGCGACGTGGCTCTAACGTGGCACTGTCGATACTCTGTGGTGCCACTGTGGCGAGTTGTGAACCTGCCAGAGCCACTGTGGCGAGGAATACCATACAACACTATGACTAAAGGCAACAATATTGGTGATAATGGTGGCGAGGCGCTCACTCACTGGTCAATAACAATGGCAGTGGTGCGTGCTTGGTGTTAAGACTGCAGTGAACCCCGGCGGTGATTGGCAACAGTCACCAGTATTTACAACAATGGCTGGTGATGATGTGATAGTGAGACATGGTGTTTGAAGTAAGTAAATGTCATTATATAGTGTTGGTAGTTTATTAAGTGTGGGGGTTGTAGTGATGGCGCGTTTTTGTAATGTAATCCGGATTAGTCGTCGTCCGCTCTGATGGCTGTGTGTTGTGGGGAGTAGGTGATGACGTCAGTGTGATTATTTATTAATGGGCTCGTTCACTCCCGGCACAGGTGTGTGTGTGTGTGTGTGTCTGTGTCTGTGTGTGTGTGTGTGTGTGTGTTTTACCCGCCTCCACAATATTTAACCACCATGGATTTTAGATTTTTTTTTTAGCTAGAACTTGTAAAAATATCTTCATGTCGTGGTCACTGGGGAGGAACAAGTGACGGTCACGAGGAAAGAAGTTTGTGTACATACATAGTCAGTATTTACACACCATAGGGGGTGGGGGTTGTGTACATAGGAGAGAGAGGGGGGATGGAGAGAGAGAGGGTTGTGTTGGGGACAAGAGGGGCTCTCTCCTGACAGGAAACACGAGACACATCGCTCCACATCTCGTTGGGAAGGAGGAAGGAAGGAAGTGGGGGAAGGAAGGGAAGGGGGGAAGGGAAGGGGGGAAGGGAAGGGAAGGGGGGAAACTCCTCCTGTTTGTTAGAGAGTGAGTGAGGGAAGTAAGGGAGGGTTTCTTTTGTGTTCAGTGCGTGCGAGTTCTTTGTTTACATCATGCAGTGGTCGTGTGTGCCTTGTGTATGGACCAATAAAACAATGTATGAATGGTCTGTATGATGGAGAATGTTTGTATTGGTGTGTGGGAGTGAATTGGGTACTAGTGGGGTGAATGGGTCGGCTCGTGGGGGTAAAAACTATCATTTGTAAGGTTGTTTTGCTGGTGTTGTTGGGTTGAGGAATAGCCACCAGGGAAAGTATAAATCTGTGACTTGTTTTGTGGTGCGTGTGATGCTGAGTTCGTGTGGGGGTGTGGGTGGGGGTGTGGGGGGGCGTTCTGGTAATCTGTTTAGGGACGCTGCCATCACCAAAAGATCTTGATGATAGTTCGTCTGCTGGTGAGGGAGAACCAACTGGTGACTGGGTGAGGGGGAGCCAACTGGTGACTGGGTGAGGGAGAACCAACTGGTGACTGGGTGAGGGAGAACCAACTGGTGACTGGGTGAGGGGGAGCCAACTGGTGACTGGAGGCTTAACTGGTGTGGTACTGGAAACAAGGAAAGAGAGGCGAGGAAAAAAAAGACGAAGTATTGAAGGAAATATTAGACATCTGTTGTTTGTTGTTGACAGGGTGACGCCATTTTCCTGACACCACGTTACAACACACACACACACACACACACATATGAGTGAGCCCCTCCAGTGGTATGCTTTGAGGTGAGCGCCACATCGATCGTAATTCTTGTGATAATTTGAGTTTAGTCTGAAGATAAAATACCAAAAGGTGATAAAAGTGGTGATAAAGTGTGTGTGTGTGTGTGTGTGTGTGACCCAGATAACAGCTCGCTCGCCCTCACTTGTCTGGGAATTTCCCCTGTCTTGGCCGTCCTGACCTTCCCTCACCCCCCTTACTTTCCCTCCCTCCCTCCCTCCCTCCCTCATCACCCTTCTTCACTCCCTCTCTTCTCCTACTTCCCTCATTTCCCCCTACCCTATCCGCTCACACCCCCCCCGTCACCCCCCTCACTCTAGTTGTTGGTCTTTCCCGGTCCTTGTAAATTATCGATCAATTATTTTTGTTATGTCTCGTTCAGTTTCCTTTTGTATCGGTGACGTAAATTATAGCTTTTGTTTTCATTGTTTTTTATTCTTTATCTTATTTGTTTTTTATTTGCGTCTGTCTCTCTGTCTGTCTGTCTGTCTGTCTGTCTGTCTGTCTGTCTGTCTGTCTGTCTGCTGTCTGTCTGTCTGTCTCTGTCTGTCTGTCTGTCTGTCTGTCTGTCTTTGTCTTCTTCCTGTGTGATGGTTCCCCTTCAGTGCCGCCTCCCTCCTCTTCCCTCTTCTCCTTCCTCCCCCCCTCCTCTCCCTTCCCCCTCCTCTCCCCTCCCCTTCCTCGCCCCTCCCCCCTCCTCTCCCCTCCCTCTCCTCTCCCTTCCCTCTCCTCCCCCTCTCCCCTCCCTGGCCCTTGTTATGTCCCCTCTTTCCTCCCACGCTTCAGGACTCAGTGTTCCCCCCCCCTTACACACACTTTCCCTACTCCTCCCATCCTCCTCCTCTATCTTTTCCTCTCTCCTCTCTGTTCTCTTCCCTCCTCCTTCTCCCTTCTCTCTCCTTCCCTCTGCCCTTCATTCTTCCCTTCTTCTCTACCCTCCCCTTCTCTTCTCCCTCTCTTTCCATCTTTCCTCCCCTCCCCTCCCTCTTCCTCCCTCCTCTCCTCGGTCATCAACTTGCGGCGTGGCTGTGTGACGGCTGCTGCGATTGACTTGTTCTGTCGTCAATGCCTTTCCCCTACTTACCCCCCCCCTCCCCTCCCCCTACCCCTCTCCCCCCCACACAGGAACTACTATTGACATGAAAGAGAAAGGCCTATGGTCTGAGGGGGGGGGGAGGGGGGCAGTAGGATGGGTGGTGCACGTGTCTTTAAGGGGGGGGCTCCTTCATTCCTTCCTTCCTTCCTGCCTCACCCTACGATGATTCTCTGATGACGTGACGTGATACATTAACGTGATATATTAATTAATCAGAGGTTTTAAAGGAGCTATTGAGCTATATAAATGAGTTAGGAATCTGGTAATAATCTGGAGTTATTAAGCTTCCTCCTAGCCTCCTTCCCAGCCTTCTTCCCCTCTGTCTCCTTCCCCTTCTGCCTCCTCCCCTAGCCTCCTCCCCAGCCTTCCCTAGCCTCCTCCCCAGCCTATAATACCATCTGGTCTCTCTGTTGTATCTCCTCGTCAGTCTGGGAGGGAGAGAGAGGAAATCCGTATGATCGAGTAACACCCATGGGAAATAATTCTTTTTATCCAGTGAGGGTGACAAAAAATAATCCTCCTCCGTGAATCATTCTGTTTGGATATGAGTTTTGCCTTTGAGGTTTAAAAAAATGATTAATAAATGTATAAATTATGTATCACACCCGCCTCCCCCTGCCCTTTCCTCACTCCCCCTACCCTTCCCTCACTACCCCTACCCTTCCCTCACTACCCCTACCCTTCCCTCACTACCCCCTACCCTCCTCCACCTACCTTTCCTCACTACCCCTGCCCTTTCCTCACTCCCCCTACCCTTCCCTCACTACCCCTACCCTTCCCTCACTACCCCTACCCTTCCCTCACTACCCCCTACCCTTCCCTCACATAGTTCTAACCAGGTCAGTAGTGTTTGACCTCGTCTACGGGGTGACCTCTGGTAAACTTAGAAGTCCTAGAGTTAAATGAGCACTGAAGGGGGAGGAAAGGATTAAGTTCGTGGTAGAGGGAGGAGGGGCAGGAGCAGGGGGAACAGGATGGGAGGCCAAGTGAAACTGATCGTAGGCTCAACACTTTAGCTCAGTTTGATCACATGTTTCCTATGGTCAAGGTGAGATTACACTGAGGAATGGCGGGATTGGCTGGCTGGTTGGTTGGTTGTCTGACTGACTCGTTAGCTGACTGACTGGCTGACTGACCGGGCTGACTCTCTCTCTCTCTCTCTCTCTCTCTCTCTCTCTCTCTACTTACTCTCAATGCGACAGTAGTAGGAGTGATTAATCTTCCCTCCCTCCCTTGATCTCTCCCTCCCTTCCGTTCCACACCCTCGAGTTTACAGTATAGGGTGTAGGCGAATGTGGCTGATGTTGTGGTGGTGGTAGTGACATTTGTGAGTCTGTTCCCATCCCTCCCTTCCCTTCTTCCCTGTCTATCTCCCTTCCGTTTCCTCCACCCTCCTCCATTTCCCTTTCCTCCTACCTCTCTTCTATACCTCCCTTCTTCCATTCTTTCCTATACCTCACCTCCCTCCCTCCTACACTCTCTCCCTCCTTCCAGTTCCTTTCTTGTACTCACCCTCCCTTCCCCTACCCCCCCACCCTCTCTCTCTCTCTCTCTCCTTCCCTTCCTCCCTTCCTCCTCCCTTCCTTCCCTTTCCTCCCCTCCCTCCTCTCCCTTTCCTTCCGCCCCCTGTCTCATTTACACAATAAAGTTGGTCTTTGTTATAGGATCCTCAACATACCAGATACTGTTGTGTTGGCCAGAGTGGACGGTGGGAGGGAACCTAACCTAACCTAACCATGACGTGTGTGTGTGTGTGTGTGTGTGTGTGTGTGTGTGTGTGTGTGTGTGTACTGTACCTTCATCTGTGTGTTGTTATTTTCCCTTAAATACCGTTGTTGTTGTTGATGAGGGAAAAAACACTCTCTGCCCCGAGAGTCATAAACACTGAAGTCCTTGTATTGCTAAAGAATCTAATCCTGTTATGTTGTATGTACATGAGATCGACCAGAGGGGGTGGTGAGGAAGAGGATATGGAAAGAGAGGTCAAGGTGGAGGAGGGTTAAGGGGGGGATGTGGAGGAAGGGTGAAGGGTAGAGGAGGGTGAGGTAGAGGAGAATTGAGGTTAGGGGAGGGAGGTGGAGAGATAACACTGGATTATATCTGCACCGTGAATTGGATTTTCCTAAAACAAACAAAACACACACACACGCACACACACACACACACACACACACACACACACACACACACACACACACACACACACACACACACACTGCAGATGGTTTGGTAAGTTAAGTCTATAAGTTTATTTGACCATGAAGTAATTTTTTTTTAACAAGGAAAGTTATTGTCACGCATGAAGGAACGTGTGTGTGTGTGTGTGTGTGTGTGTGTGTGTGTGTGTGTGTGTGCGTGCGCGCGCAAGGGGATATCTGGCCTGCGGGGAATGTTAATAACACACACACACACACACAATTAGGTCACCTGTCTGAATCAACTCTCAGGTATTCAGGTAACACGTGATTGAAACCTTACCTTCCTAATTCATTAACTTTGAACTGTTATTTGGTCCATTGTTTCATCTGGGGGAAATTTTCAGTGACTAGAGGAAATTTAAGTGAGTCTGGGGAAAATTTATATGAATTGTAGGGGAAATTTCAGTGAATCTAGGGGAAGTTTCAGTGAATATGGGGGAAGTTTCAGTGAGGATAAACTTTTCTTAGGTATTTACTGTACGTTTCAGGTGGATTTTTGGGGAAGTTTACCATGTTTCAGAAATTAAGATTTATAACATTACTGAACTGGTGTCTTGAGTTATGTTGTGTATTCCGATACTTGTGAGGTGTGGTGAGGGAGGGAAGGGGTGGGGTGTGGTGAGGGAGAGAGGGATGGGGTGTGGTGTGGCTGGAGAGGGGTGTGGTGAAGGGGGAGGGAGGGAGCATGGTGTGTGTGGGAGGGGAGGAATGTTTATCTGGTATAAGAGGAACTTGTCACGCTCCCCTGTGACTTGTTGTTGTCACTGTCATGGCAAATACTGTACTGTTGTCATACTTGTCACTGTCATTAAGATACTGTTGTCAAGTTAATTAGACACCATTGGCTCACCACACACACACCCACAGGGCTATTTTAGGGGTACCATCTGACTTAACAAGCCAACAGAGACCCCCTCCTCTTGTAGAACTTTTGTATTCGATTTTCTTTCCTAAATGAGGCCCTTGTAGCCAGAAGCCCGAGGTCTGAGTAGCAGTGATGATGTACAGGACTGTAGGAAAGTTTCGAGACCCCCAATTGTTGTTGTTGTTGTAGGAGGAGCAACTGAGTGTTTTAAAAAAAAGTTCCCAAGAGGCTTTAGTTTAGAGTTGGCCCAAAGTTACGCCACAAAAATGGTGTCCAAAATGGCGTGAAAACTGCTCTAAGACTGTATACTATTCTAAGTTAGGTTGGGTTATCTTAAGTTAGGGTTCGTCTATCCTGAGTTTAGGGTCCGTCTATCCTGAGTTTAGGGTCCGTCTATCCTGAGTTTAGGGTCCGTCTATCCTAAGTTAGGGTCTGTCTTCTGAGTTAGGGTCTGTCTATCCTGAGTTAGGGTCTGTCTATCCTAAATTTAGGGTCCGTCTATCCTGAGTTTAGGGTCCGTCTATCCTAAATTTAGGGTCCGTCTATCCTGAGTTTAGGGTCCGTCTATCCTCAGTTAGGGTCTGTCAAGGTTAAGATAGTAGTAATGCTGCCCTTTGTGTGTTAGAGAATCCTGGGACCATGGTTGAGATGTGGGGGGCGTGATGAAGGGCAGGGCAAGGGCTTTAGATGAAATGAAGGACTAGTGAGGGCTTGGAGACAGAGGGCAGGAGAGGATGGAAGGGAAAGGGGGAGTTGGAGGGAGGGAGGTGAAGGTCTTACGCCAAAAGACTGTCGAGGAACTATCTTGAAGAGTCTTGGGTTCAATTAGCATTATGGAGAGAGAGAGAGAGAGAGCATAAAACTGATACTCTCTTGACGTCATTGATGTTGTTTACTTGGTTGGGAGTTGTTATTGTTGTTGTTGTTGTATTGATCACATCACCGCAAACAAAGAACAGCTGTAAACGGAATGTTTTTGTTTTGTTTACATACTTTGGAATATATTTTGGGATAATTTAACAAACTTTCGAATATTTTTGCATAATTTAACAAACTTTGGAATATATATATATATGGTATTAACTTAGTATTAACTTAGTCAGGTATGTGTAATGTATACCACACACCTTCCATATGTGGTAGTTTATGTATTAGTTAAGGAGTCACGTGAAGGGTGTGCAGTGTTGACAGTCTGACCTTGGGTACTATTTTTAGAGTCTTTGTGTCTGTCTGTCTGTCTGTCTGTGGTGTGTCTGTCTGTCTGTCTGCTGTGTCTGTCTTATTTGCCTGTGTGTGTGTGTGTGGGTTGTGTGTGTGTGTGTGTGGAAATAAGTGACTATGACTTTGCGAGTAATTATATATATCCAGGTAAATTACAGGTGTGTGGATATAAATATACATTATTTAGAGGTTAGCTTAAAGGCTCACTGTTGGCATGGCGTTAGCGATTATTTGGACACACACACACACACACACACACACACACACACATACAACACACACACACACACACACAACACATACACACACACACACACACACACACAAATAACATCAATATGACAGAAACACATAAAAATGACATCATGCAGGTGTGAAATAAAACAAATGAGTTGTAGAGTGAGATAAAATGAGTGTGGGGTGAGGTAAAATGAATATTAGAGGGAGTGAGGTAAAGACAAGGTGAGGTCGTGTGGAGAAGCCTGCCGTGATTCCCCCCCCCACCTTATCAGGCCTTGTGTTGCCTTAACTTCCATTACAATACCTGTGTTTTATTTGCGTCTGGAACTGATGAGTTCACAATTGTCTGGTATGAGGTGACGGGTGGGGAGATGGCCCCATGGAAATGTAGAGATATTGGGTAGGGAATGTTGCTGGAGTGTGAGGAATGTTACTAGGTGTGGGGTTATGAGGTGTGTGGGGAATGTTGCTGGGTGTGGGGAGAATGTGTTTCTGGGTGTGTGAATGTTGCACAGGTGCAGAGATGTCACAGGTTGGAGTGAGGGGTTGGGGTGTGGGTGGAGAGTGGGGGGTGGGTATTGTAGGGAGTCAGGCTGTAAGTGTGAGGGAATTGATTAAGAGTTGGTGGGAGTAATGGGGTGTGTGTGTGTGTGTGTGTGTGTGTGTGTGTGTGAATCGGCAGCATGAGGAGGCAGGCTCAGTATCGATTTTCTCCTCTCCTCTCTCTCTCTCTCTCTCTCTCTCTCTCTCTCCTCTCTCCTCTCTCTCTCTCTCTCTCTCTCTCTCTCTCTCCCCATCCGTCACTTCCCTGTTATCTCTAGCCACTTCCTTGGACACTGTCTCCTCGTTATGATGTCACTGCTGTCCTCCCAACCATAAATAATACATACATACATTTATACTAGTCATACATACATACATACATACATACATACATACATACATACATACACACTGCTCATACATACATACATACATACTGCTCATACATACATACAGTCTACAGTCTATTTAGTTCCTAGTCTAAATTACTCCCGAGTTAAATTACCTATAAATGCTCATACAATCGGGTGGAAGTTTATCAGCTAAGATCCATTTATAAACTGTGTTGTATTTTCCACTCTGGTGATTTACTTAATGAATAAATTATCAGATAGTTTGATTGCGTAGAAGTTTATGATGTATTAATATATTTTTTTTAAGGTAGGGCGCATTACGTGTGTGTGGGTGGGTGGGGGGGCGGGGGTAAGTGTTTGTGAGTGTGTGGGAGGGTAGTGTTTGTTTTTGTGTATGTGTGTGTGTGTGAGTATATGTGTGTGTGTCTGTATGTAAGCAGGGCAGCGTCACTTGGTTCATTCATACATAGATTATTACCTCACGTGATGCGGGCTGTTTTAAGACTCATACACCGCTTAAGGCTTATGCTAATGAGCTCAGGGTGATTATATGCAAATGAAACTGCTTCATAAACTTGGGCTTGGTATTATCAGGATCGATTTTTAGTCACTTTGGCACCATTGTTATTTTATGTGTTTAGTAAGACGTGTAGTGGGTGTATGGGTGAAGTGGGTGTGTGTGACGTGTGGGTATTAGATTGTATTGTGACGTGTGGTGAAGTGGGTGTGTGACATTATTGGGTAATGGTGTGTGACGTGTGGGTAGTGGGTGTGACGTGTGGAGGTGATGGGTGTGCTGTTGTGTGAGTGGTGGGTGTGTGGGTGTGGGTGGTGGGTGTGTGACGTGCTCTGGGTGGTGGGTGTATTGTGACGTGTGGGTAGTGGGTGTGTGACGTGTGGTGGTGGGTGTGTGTGGGTGTGGAGCGTGTGGGTGTGCGTTGGGTGTGTGACGTGGGATGGAGTGGGTAATGGGTGTGACGTGGGGTAGTGGGTGTGTGGGTAGGTGACGTGTGGGGGTAGTGGGTGGACGTGAGTAGTGGGTGGTGGGTGTGGGTGACGGGTAGGGTGGGTGTGTGACGTGGGTAATGGGTGTGCGGGTACGGTGTGTGTGTGGGTGTGGACGTGGTATGGGTGTGGGTGTGTAGCGTGGGGTGGTGGTACTGGGTGTGTTAGTAGTGGGTATGGAGCATGTTTAGCGATTTGATGCATGTTGGAATGTTGTGTGTGTGTGTGTGTGTGTGTGTGTGTGTGTGTGTGTGTGTGTGTGTGTGTGATTCTTGTGTCGGTCTGATTGTTGTTGGTCTGATTATGTTGGTTTGGTTGTTATTGTTGTTGTTGTAATTGTTATTGTCGTAGTTATGTCGTAGTTGTTATTGTCGTAGTTATGTCGAATAGTTGTGTTGTTGTGGTTGTAGTTAGGAGAGTGACGATATCTCCCCCTGGCGGTGTGGTGTGAATATTTGAGGAGCTACGGCCGGCGTATAATGGGTTATTGAGTCATTTATTGGTCTTACTCGAGCTGGGGGGACAACGAGACGGCCCTCTACTCCCTTTCCTCCCTTCCTTCCTCTCTTTCCCCACTCCTTTCTTCTTCCCTCTTTCCGTCTCTCCCTCCTTTTTTCCCCTCTGCCTTTCTCTCCTCTCTTCCTCCGCCTTACACGCCCTCCTCCTTTCCTTCACTCCCTGTTCACTCCTCCCTTCCTCCCTCCCTCCCTCCCTCCCTCCCTCCCCAAACTGCTACGCTAAAGGCCCACTGCCTCAGTGTGATGCTGAGGGCCCACAACTCTAAGCTGCCACACTGAGGCCTCACTCATAAACTGCCACACTGAGCCCACAACTCATAAGCTGCCACACTGAGGGCCCTTCACTCATAAACTGCCACACTGAGGGCCCACAACTTATACATTGCCTCACTAAAGATTTTTCTTGTTGGTGGCTTGAGAGAGAGAGAGAGAGAGAGAGAGAGAGAGAGAGAGATGACTATTTGGGGGTACAGGTGGTGGTGGTAATGGACAGGTGTAGCAGGTAGTGGTGGTAGTAGACAGAAGCAACAGGTCTTTGTGGTGTTAGTGAACAGGTGGAACGGATAATTGGACAGATGCAACAGGTAATTAGACAGATGCAACAGGTAATTAGACAGATGCAACAGGTACTAGTAATGGACAGATAGGTGTAGCAAGTGGTTAGTAATAATTATGGACAGGTACACCAGGTAGACTAATGACCATCCGAGGCATCAGGTAAGAAAACTATATAATTACCTTCAAGATAATATATTTCTCTCTCTCTCTCTCCTTTACACAAATTGAGACCCATCTTATTAGGCCTACTGTTGTCTGTCTGTGTGTGTGTGTGTGTGTGTGTGTGTGTGTGTGTGTGTGTGTGTGTGTGTGTGTGTGTGTGTGTGAGTGAGTGTGATAGTCCCTTAGTGGTGTATGAACGAACTCGTTAAGTCCATATACCCGCTACCGAAGTGCATAGTGAAGCGAGTCGTCGATTAGCGAGGGTTGAGAAGGCAACAAGGGGTCGGAGACGAAGGGTTGATTTATTTATTTTATGGCTTTATTTATTTTATTTATTTTATTTATTTTTGTTGCTTTATTTATTTATTTATTTTATTTATTTTGTTGCTTTTATTTATTTATTTATTTTTTTATTTTTGTGGCTTTATTTATTTCAAGTATGTTTGGGGTGTGAAGTTTTAATAATGCTCTTGAGTTATGAGTGGTGTGGGGAGGGTGTGGGGAGGTTAGAGGTGGGGAGATTGTGAGGGTGTGTGGGAGGTTGGGAGGGTGTGTGGGGAGGTTTTGAGGGTGTGTAGGGAAGGCTGGAGATAGAAAGGGCGTATGGGGAGGCCTGATTGAAGGAGGGCGTGTGGACAGGCTTGATCCACACACACACACACACACACACACACACACACACACACACACACACACACACACCAGACTGAATAAATCACCACCGCTTAATAACAAACTTTGGTATTTTTCTCGGCGAAATTCACAAGTTAGAAAGTATACAGAGATCTAGAAAGTATTTTATAGTATGTTGATTGCTCTCATTGGCCCGAGGGTAACAATGTGAGGTATTTAGGCCGCTTGAATCACTGTAGTTACTTGATTCTGTCGTGTGGGGGTCTTGGCTTAGCAGGGGGCTTGGCTGAGCAGAGGGGGTCTTGGCTCTTGTCAGTGTGAGGTCTTAGTGACTGCTGTAAGACGCGTAATAGTTGACATTGAAGTAGATTTTGACTTTGAAGTAGTCAGGTCAGGTCAGGTCAGGTCAGGTACAGAGTAGGGGAAAAATAGGGATGTCATCCACACATTGGGGGAAAGGGGATATCATCCACACATTGGGGGGAAAAATAGGGCTATCATCCATACAGCAGGTGGAATCATTCTATCATCCAGACCACGAGACTCCTCATCCACTTTCATACACATATAAGACTCGGAGGATGAAACCAATGGATGACGTGAGGGAGGAACGTAACAAGGCAACTCAGAATCCACTTAATCCACTCAATTCAACTTAATCCACTCCACATATGGATTTCCAATACTGTCCAGACAGACAGCAGTAACAGCCTGGTTGATCAGCTTGTTACCATGGAGTATTTGTCCTTGGTTGGAGTGGTGAGGATGGAGAGGTGGGAGGGGAGGGTGGAAGTGTGGAGTGGGGTAGGGTGTAGCCAGGATATAGCCAGACATAGCCACGGTGTAGCCAGACATAGCCAGGGATGGGTGTGTACCCTTCCTCTCGCTCAATACAGTCACACGCCCGCGCGTGGGCTGGCGCGTGTAGGCGGAGCTAAGGTTATGCTAGGCTGGGGGCTAACGGAGGAGGAGGAGAAGGGGGGAAGTGAGAGGGAGGGGGGAAAGAATGGAATGGAGAGGAGGGAGAGAGGGAAAATAACAGATTTATATAGATTAGAGGAAGGGGAGAGAGAGGGGAAGGAGGGATGGGAAAGGAAACAACAATAGATTGATAAAAGTAAGGCGGAAGAGGAAGAGAGAACGGAGGAGGATAGAGAAAGAGAGGAGAGAAAGGCGTGGATGATTGAGAGATGAAACAAAAGAAGATTTATATAGAACGAGAGAGACAGACAGACACACACACACACACACACACAGAGAGAGAGAGAGAGAGAGAGAGAGAGAGAGAGAGAGAGAGAGAGAGAGGACACTGGAAACAGGTGGTGTGGAGTGGAGGCAATGCACAGGGAGTGGAGGAGGATCCATGTGGAGTGGGAAGTGGGTGTGAATGAAGGAAGATATGGATGCCCATGAACAAGAGATCCTGCCATGATATACGCATTGTGTTTGAACATGGTGGTGTACAGTCTGGATAACTGCTAAGCTTGGGTGGTGTAGTCTGGCCTGGCTCAGCTGGTCTGGATAACTGCCAGACTTGGGAACTACTGGTATGGTTCTATTGGCTGGGCCTTTGTAACTGGTTGGGGGAATGACTGTTTGACTTGGATAACTTAGTCATTTTTTTGGTAACTGGCCAACCCACCACCACACCTTAACTCCAACCCACCACCACCACCACACCCCAGTCTAGCCCACCAACCCGCCACCACCACACACCTTAACCCAGCCCACCACCACCACCACACCCCAGTCTCCAGTCTACCAACCCACCACACCACAAATCCACACCCTAACCCAACCCACCACACCCTAGCTCCAGCCCACCACCACAAGTCGTCATATCCCAGGTCACCGTCAACAAGCCTTTGTCTGTCTGAGGCAACAGATCACACAACTACTTTTTAGCACCTCCTCACCCCCACCCACCCCCACCTCTCCTCCATCCCCCCCCCATCCCTCCTTTCCTCTCCACTTCCACTTTCCTCCATCCCCACGCCTCTCTCCATCCTCCCCCCACCCTCCCTCCATCCTCCTCCACCTTCCTCCTTCCCTCCTTCCCCTCCATTTCCCACTCCTCTCCATCCCCATCTTCCCTCCATCCCCCACCTTCCCTCCATCCTCATCTTCCTCCATCCCCACCTTCCCTCCATCCCCCATCTTCCCTCCATTCCCCCACCTTCCCTCCAACTACCCAACCCTGGCCATCGTAATCTACTGGGGAAATCGATTGCGTGTGTCAGATGGAGTAACCACGATAAGACGCACACGGGGTCACCACTACACGATAAGGACTTGATTCATAATTTATTCGCGTGACGTAACCAATGGTTTTCGGTGTTTCTTTTTTATTTCAGAGGAAGATATCGAGGAAGATTTATTTTACTCTGTTCAGTATTTTTGGTTTTTGGTGATTATTGTTCCTTTTAGTATTACAGGTGTGAGGAAGATTAGCGTTAAGAGATTTATAGGTTACCTGTGGTGTACTAGTGAAGCGGGTTGGGGTATGGAAGGTCTCTCCTTTCTTTTCTCTTTCTTTTTCCACTACCTCTACTTTTTCTTTCTTTCTTTTTCTTTCTTTATCTCTCTTCTATCTCTATCTCTTATCTCTCTCTCTATCATCATCACAGCTGCAAAGTGTCACAACTACACAATAACCGCTGGGAGTTGGACAGCTGCGTGGGTGTGTCCCAGAGGGTGTTACTGCCTAGGCCTGTGAGCCTTAGTACGGTGCTTAATCCTCTATGGGAGATTACTTGATGAGGAGGGGCGTAATCCTAGTGAAGGAGGGTGGGGTGGGTGGGTGGAGGAGTGGGATGGATGGGGGAGTGGGTAGTTTAGTGGGTGGTGGAGTGTGGGATGGGTGGGTGGTGGAGGGAGGAAGGGATGGGTGGGTGGTTGAGGAAGGGATTGATGGGTGGTTTAGTCGGTGGTGGAGAGAGGGATGGGGTAGAAATGGCGTGAAATATGGAAATGGCGGGAAATATGATTGAAAATGGCGGGAAATAACCTATGATTGGAAATGGCGGGAAATCTGAAAGCTAGACACATCCACAAACCAATTTTCACGTTTATGTAATTTGACTACACACACACACACACACACACACACACACACACACACACACACACACACACACCACAGCCGGTCGGAGGTGAAATACTACCTAATGTTTCAACCCTCGCTGGAAATTTTGGCCTCGTAAAGTGTGTTGTATATTGTGGTGTTGAACAGGAGCGCTGCGAGCCTTCCTTCCACTGTTGGGATGGGATTGGTTGGCCGCTATGTGCAGTGCGGTGGAGCTGACGTCATGGTTATAGTCTTGGCCGCCAGTTGTGTGTGTGTATGTGTAGGGTGAAGGAGGCCCCGAGGTGATGGAACTCCTACTCAGAATATGAAGGTCCTCCTCGATTATGATGGTGGTCCTTGGGATAGAAAAAATATCAAGGCATTTATGTCTGAAATCCCCAAAAAATTATTCTTGGGAGGAGAAACTTGAGAGAATGAGAAACAGTCGTGAAGGGTTAAAATAAGGAGCTTAACTACGGGGGTTGATCTGACGAAGGAAGACCCAGAGAAGAAGGGAAATTATGGCGGGGGTGTCGGGGGGTCGGTGGCCGTGACAGTGGGGGGAGGGGAGGGGAGGGGGGGAGGAAAGCAGTGCATGTTTGAGGGCGATTGGTCTCCTCACTAGGATCGATGTGTTGCTCACAAGCTTGATATTCTCCCCTCCCTCTCCCCCTCTCCCTTCCCCTACCCCCCTAACCGCCACCCCAACCCTGGAACCCCCCCTACCCCCCGAGCACCACCACCCCTGCCTCCGCCACCTTACCTGCTGGTGGTGTAAGATCGACAGGTGTGTTCACTTTGGTGGTGGTGAGGAGTTGGTTAATGACTCCCGCTTACACCTGAACCTACACAGTATTACCTGACGACACAAATACACACAACGGTGAGGTGGACAGATCAAGACTCACACTCAAACAAGACATTTCCGGTCGTGAAGATCAATGTGGTGTCGGCTGTCCTCTTGATTCACCTTAGTCATAGTGAATAAGTTCCTAATGGCTGGGTGTATTTACCCTGTTATAACTTATATTGTTGTTGTACAGTTCAGAGGGGGGGAGGGGGGGTTATGTCAGTCCTCCATTCATGAATCCTGATACTCGAGAACCTGTGAATCCAAGGCACATTATTGGGGTCCATAGATGATTTACTGTCTCATGTCTCAGATTCACGGGTTCGTCAGTCAGGATTCATGAATGAGATGGAGAACTTCCCGACACTTTTTAGACTTTTTAACCATGATTAGTTTAGTTTAGTTTAGTTTAGTAGTTTATTGACAAAAGTATAAATACACGGTAAATATAATACAGTACATTGCTGTGGGGGTTTCATCCGTAACTAAGGTGGTTAATATACCTATGGCAACACTAGATTGTTTATAAATAACTTACCAAACGTTTTTCCAGCTCAGTGGTGAACGTTTCTGGTGGATAAGTTTCATCATGTAATTGTCGGTATATTTTTAAGGCGTGTCATGACTGCAGTGCGGGTGGTGGGGGTGACGTATAGGCTAGCTGGCTGGCTGGCTCCTGTTTTGTGTGTCTGTGTGTGTGTGTATATGTCTGTGTATGTATGTGTGTATATTTTAACAATTCTAAATACATATCCGATTGTATGTTTATCTTTAATGTTTCACCTCTTAGGGACACTTGTTATTAAGATACGGTAATATGAGGGGCACTACAGGCGACCGTAAAAGTCCTGACCGCAAGCTAACCGTATCGGGGAACAGTCGAGGGAGAGACGGTCACCACATACCACGGGATAAACACACAATGATTTATTCCGACGTGTGTGTGTGTGTGTGTGTGTGTGTACTAGGGTCATGCAGAGGAACCAGGGGCACTTTGACCCATCCTCCAGTCCCCATTGGATGGTTTAACCCCTTGATGCTGGTTTAACTCTTTGGGGATGATGGTTTAACCCCTCGAGGATGGTGGTTTAACTCTTGGAGGACGATGGCTGGAGAAGGAAGTGTCGAGTGTCAGGTGTTGCTGGACACACACACACACACACACACACACACACACACACACACACACACACACACACACACACACACACCTACCTAACACTAGTCCAGGAAAAAATGCTTCCCAAATCGAGTACTGTTGTCAACCTTTTGTTAATAAGTTTTCCGTTCTCATAATACACCGTAGCTAATGTGTTTGGTGGTGTTTGTTGTCATGGTAACCTCGTTTGTAAACAGAGGGGGAGTGGAGGGGAGGTTTGTTGCATGGTGAGGGGGAGGGAGGTTGAGGTGTGCAATGTGTAGCAACTTGGCTTATTGCTCACCTGTGGGGGGATTTGGTGATATGCGGTGGGGGGGTTGGTGTGTGGGGGGGGGGTGTAGGGGGTGGGGTGGGTGGATATGCGTGTGTGGGGGGGGTTGTTGTTGGGTGTGTGTGGGGTAAGATATGTGTATGTGTGGGGCAGTGTGTGGGGGTGTAGGGGGTGTGTGGGGGTGGTGGATATGTGTGGGGGGTTGCTGGGTGTGTGTGGGAGGATATGTGTATGTGTGGGGATTGTTGTTGGGGTGTGTGGGGTGGGGTGGATATGTGTATGTGTGGGGATTGTTGTTGGGTGTGTGTGTGGGGGTGGGTGGATATGTGTATGGGGGGGTGGGTGGATATGTGTATGTGTGGGGGTTTTGGGTGTGTGGGGGTGGGGTGGGTGGATATGTGTATGTGTGGGGTTAAGGTTGGGGTGTGTGGGGGGGGTGGGTGGATATGTGTATGTGTGGGGGTTGTTGGGTGTGTGTGTATGTATATTGTGGTCGTTTGTATGTCTTATACAACAATATTTCAACACCGACATTTACTTTCCACTGTGAGCGGAAGTTATATCAACATTATGTAAATATTATACAAGATCTAGAAATGATTATGATAAGTGATTTTAAATATGCCCCCTCCCCTCCTCTGTAGCTCTCCTCCTTCAGGACTCTCCTCCCTCTGTGCTAGTCCCCCCATCGGTGCCCCTCCCTCTTCTGTGCCCCTCCCTCCTCTTGTACCCCTCCTCCTCTGTGCTGTAGTCCCCTCCTCGGTGCCCCCCTCCTCCCCTCTGTGCCCCTTCCCTCCTCTCTGTGCTAGTCCCTCCTCGGTGCCCCTCCTCTGTGCCCTCCTCTGTACCCCTCCTCCTCTGTGCCCTCCTCGGTGCCCTCCCTCCTGTGCTCCCCCTCCTCGGTGCCCCTCCTCCTCTGTGCCCTCCTCTGCACCTCCGGTGTACCCCCTCCGCTGTACCCTCCACACCCTCCGCTGTACCTCCTCCTCTGTGCCCTCCACAGGCCCCTCCGTGTAATTCTCCACACCCCCTCCATTGCACTCCTCCACAGCCCCTCCACAGCACTCTCCACAGCCCTCCGCTGTAATTCTCCTCTGTGCCCCCTCCGGCGTACTTCTCCTCTGTGCCCCTCCATGTACCCCCTTCGGTGTACCCTCCGCCAGCTCCTCCGGTGTACCCCCTCCGCTGTACCCTCCGCTGTACCCTCCGCTGTGCCCTCCGCTGTACCCTCCGCTGTGCCCCCTCCGCTGTACCCTCCTCTGTGCCCCCTCCGGCGTACCCCCTCCTCTGTGCTCCCCCTCCGGCGTACCCCTTCGGTGTACCCTCCGCTGTACCCTCCGCTGTACCCCCCTCCACTGTGCCACCCAAGCTGTTACTAGAGGTAACAGCTGTTGAGTCGATGCAGCAGTCGTCACTCACCCCAGGCATGTGTAGTATGTCCCTTGTTGGTGATGTCAATGGGCACCTTACTGTACAGTTTGGGGCAGTGAAGGTAGTCGAGTAGAGTGCCGGTCTTGAGTGTTTCCTGTGTGCTGTTTCCGTCTGGTTTATGTGAGCTATTTTTACCGTATAATGACAGGTGTGACAGACAGGTGGTTTATTGTATACCTGCACTGTACAGATCTCTCTCTCTCTCTCTCTCTCTCTCTCTCTCTCTCTCTCTCTCTCTCTCTCTCTCTCTCTCTCTCTCTCTCTCTCTCTCTCTCTCCTGATACTTGGTGAAGAGTTTCGTGTGGTCTTGAGTTACCGGAGATTGAGAAGAGGAGGAGAGGACGAGGAGGAAAGGAGAGGGAGGGAGGAGAGGAGGGTGAGGGGGGCCGCGATGATGATGGGTGATAGTGTTGCTGAGGTTCTGTCTGTCTTTGTGTCTGTCTGTCTGTCTGTTTTGAAGCTCTCGGGATGCTTGGTAGAACAACAACATCTAGAAGCTGTATAACTCTTCCCTCCCTCCTTTCCTTCCTTCCCCTCCTTCCTTCCTTCCCCTCCTCCCTACCTTCCCCTCCTTCCTACCTTCCCCTCCTTACCTGCTGTAATGGAGTCCACCTGTAATTATGTTTTGCTCTTGCTGTAATAGTTGTTTGTTTTTGTCCCCTTAGTTTATGTCTTGCCAACGTGTGTGTGTGTGTGGGGGGGAAACGCGACACCTACTGAGGGAGAGCTGAAGGAGGAGCCGACACCTACTGAGAGAGGACGCGCACTGCTGAGGGAGGGAAGGGAGGAACATTGATCCTGAGTAGTGGTGAGCGTTGGTGACCTTGGTCTTGGCTAGGACACGGAGGAAGGCGCTGCAGTGTCTGTCCCGATGAATGACTACTGACGGTGGGGGGGGGGTGTGAGTAATGTTGGATGAAGGAGGGGAGGTGTTGGGGGGTCAGGTAGGCCTAGGTAACGTCCGGGGGGAGAGGGGGTGAAGAGAGGGGTTTTTTTTCAGCCTACTAATAATGGCCTATCAGTTCTTCACCAAGAGGCTTCTGATCCAAGTCCTTCGTTATTAATTAAAATGTTTATTACCATTATGTTCTATTTATCTTTGTTTTTTTATTTACTTTACTAATGTTGTTGTTTTGTTCTTTACACAGACTGATGGGAGCGCCAGCTTCCTGCGGGCGGCGCGGGCGGGAAACTTGGAGAAGGTGTTGGAATTCTTGAAGACCAACACTGACATCAACACTTGTAACCCGGTGAGTCCCTGTGTCTGCCTCACCTGTCCTTAATGGTTACTTCTGTTGGCAGGTGGTTTCTCTCTCTCTCTCTCTCTCTCTCTCTCTCTCTCTCTCTCTAGATCCACCTGTCATAGACTATAAACGTTTCGAATCTACTATAATTATAAATACTTGGAAAAATAATAGGATCTGTGTAATTCAATTCCTTATTCTAAAAGTCGTAAGGGAAGGATTTTGAAACTACGAAAATTTAAGAGAAATAAAAGAAGAAATTGTCTCATAATTTTGGCGTGTCAATAGGAGAGAGAGAGAGAGAGAGAGAGAGAGAGAGAGAGAGAGAGAGAGAGAGAGAGAGACTATGCAAAATACACAAATATATTCATTATATATTGACTTGTAGTGGCAGTTTGTGTGATGAACTTTGGACAGATAGTTATTGGGATGGAGAAGGTGTGGCGGAGGTGTGTGGTAGAAGTGTGTGGTGAGGGTAGGGGTGGAGGGTGTGGTGGGGGTGATAAGGCTAGACTGAACAGGAAATTAAGGAAGACATACAAAGTGGTCAGCTAAAGAGGGTGTGTGGAGGAAGGCAGCTCGTGTGTGTGTGTGTGTGTGTGTGTGTGTGATATAGGACACTGTAGCTATAACACACACACACACACACACACACTCTCTCTCTCTCTCTCTCCAGGTATTATGTTTCCAATGGTTTATTTTAATTAACTAACTACTCACTTCACACCTGTCAACACCTGGAGGAAAGCTTTTGATAATAATGAACTGAGCTGACGTGAGTCGAGTTTAGTAAATGTAATATGGCTTCCAACCCATCACACAACCCCACCCCACCACCCCACCTCACCCCATCCCACAACCCCACCCCACCCAACACCCCACCTCACCCCATCCCACAACCCCACCCCACCCAACACCCCACCCTCACCCCATCCCACAACCCCACCCCACCCCACAACCCCACCCCACCCATCACCCCACTCCCACCCAACACCCCACCCCACACCCCCACCACCCAACACCCCACCCCACCCAACACCCCACCCAACACCCCACCCACCCCACCCATCACCCCACCTCACCCATCACCCCACCTCCCCTACCCATCACCCCACCTCACCCTACTCCCTCCCTCACCCTTTCACCCCACCCACCCCACCCAACAACCCCACCCCACCCCACACCCCACTCCCACCCTACCCCACCCCACCCACCTCCTACCCCACCCTACCCCACCCCACCTCCCCACCCCACCCCACCCTACCCACCCCACCCCACCCCACCCCACCCCACCCCTACCCCACCCCACCCTACCCCTACTCCCACCCCCACCCAACCCCCCACCTAACCATCCCTCACCCCACCCTACCCCACCCTGGCTCCCCACCCCCACCGTGTATAATAAGAACATAAGAACATAAGGAGTCTGCAATAGACCGGTTGGCCTGTGTCTGGCAGCTCCTGTCGAGAGTTACTACCACTCTATCATCCATGAATCTATCTAGCCTCCTTTTGAAACTTTCCAGAGTTCCCGCACTTACTACAAAGTTGCTAAGCTTGTCCACTCGTCCACCACCCTATTTGTGAACCAGTTTCTTCCTACCTCCCTCCTAAACCTAAACTTATCCAACTTGAATCCGTTGCTACGAGTCCTATCCTGCTCGGATATTATAAGAACTTTATCTATATCCCCTTTATTGATTCCTTTCACCCACTTAAATACTTCTATCATATCTCCCCGCACTCTTCGTCTTTCTAGGGAATGCAAGTTAAGTTTCTTTAGCCTATCCTGATATGGAAGGTTTCTAAGTCCCGGAATCATTTTTGTCATTCTTCGCTGCACCGACTCTAGAGAATTTATATCCATTCTATAATAGGGCACCAGAACTGAACCGCATAATCGAGGTGCGGCCTGACTAGCGCAAGATATAGTTGCAATAAGACCTCTGCACTCTTGTTACTTACACTTCTAGATATAAAACCCAATACTCTGTTTGCCTTATTTCGAACATTAACGCACTGTTTTCTAGGCCGTAGGTCCGGGCTTACAAGTACCCCTAGGTCTCTTTCACAAGTCGACTTCTCTAGGTTGATGTTTTAAGGCTGTATACATTATAAGTATTTGTTCTTCCAATATTAATACGCTGCACTTGCTGGTGTTGAATTTCATTTGCCATTTTTCAGACCACCCCTGCAGTTTATTTAGATCCTCCTGTAATGCATTTGCATCCTGCCCTGAATTAATCTGCCGCCCTATTTTGGTGTCATCCGCAAACTTGCTTATGTCACTGCTGATCCCAGTATCTAGATCGTTTATGTAGATTATGAACAAGAGTGGGCCTAGTACTGACCCCTGGGGAACCCCACTGGTTACACGGCCCCACTCAGATTTAACACCATCTACGCTGACCCTCTGCGTTCTATCGGTGAGCCATGATTTTATCCAATTTAAAACTTTCCCCTCGATACCATGAGCCTTAATTTTTCTCAGAAGCCTCTGATGCGGTACTCTGTCAAATGCTTTGCTAAAGTCTAAGTAAATAACATCGTAATTTTCGTCACTATCTACTACCTCGAAGACTTTCCTAAAAAACGTTAGCAGATTTGTTAGACAAGATGGAATTAAAATGCAGATAAATGTAGGAAACAATTTAAATGTGTCAGTTTCTCTCGATAAAAAAATGACTAGAAAATTAATGAACATGATAGAGAATAACAAAAATGGTGGAACAGAATTAAAAAAAAGATCTTTCCACACACACACCACCACCTCGAGTGTACCCGGTTACATTAGGTTAGTGTCAGGTTAGGTTAGAGTTAGGTCAGGTCAGGTCAGGTCAGGTCAGGTCAGGTGGGTTGCGTCACCAGAAGGTAATATCACCATGTAATTATGGCAGCGACTGTAACATGTCGAGTAACAGGTAAAGTTGATATAAGATTCTTGTCGGCCAGGTAACGATTGATGCCGGCGGGTGATAAAGGTGAGAGGGAGAAGGAGAGGGGGGGAGGGAGGGGGAGGTTAGAGGGAAGAGGAGGGGTGGGGGGAGAGGCGGCAGGTGTCCCACTTACCTGTGTTGCTTAAAGCTGGTGGTGTGGGGGAGAGGACACGTTAATGTGTCATGGGGCGGTAGTTACCCTCCCCTCCCCTTTCCACTTCCCCTCCTCCTCCCCCTCTTCCTCCTCCCCCTTCCCCTCCAGTTCTTCCATCTCCTTCGTTTCCTTTCCTTCCTCCTCCTCCCCCCCCCCAAATTTACGCCTTGCTTACTTGCCTGAGAGAGAGAGAGAGCAGGTTAGGTCAGGTCAGATCAGGTTAGGTTACATTAGCTCAGGTCAGGCTATGTTAGATTAGGTCAGGTTAGGTTAGATTAGGTCAGGTTAGGTTAGGTTAGGTTAGGGTGAGGAATGGAGTAATAACTCTAACTTCTCTCCCCTGGCTGACTGTATATTAACTTTTTGTCACATGTTGATTGTAATGATCTCGGGAGTGGAGGGTGGTTACTGGGGAGAGGGGAGAGAAGGGAGGGGGTGAATAAGGGGGGAGTTTGGGGGAGGGACTGGTGATGGAGGAGAAATGTGAGGGGATAGGATAGGAAGGGAGATGAGGAGTAGGATGAATAGGGGAGAGAAGTAGGGAGTGGTAGAGGGGAAAGGGAGAAGAGAGGAGAAGGAAGGGAGATAGTAGAGGGGGAAAGGAGAGAGAGGTAGAGGGGAGAGGAAGAGAGCGAGAGAGATAGGGGAAGGCAGAGTGTGATTGATTGTACTATTTTGGGCTGTGTAATGCGGAGACAGGTGAGGTGGTGGTGTATACGCTCTGTCGTCATCATTCAGAGGTCGTGATGCTCAAAGATTCCTGACCTGACTTGACCTAACCTAGCCTGGCATGACCTCACCTAACCTGGCATGACCTCACCTAACCTGGCGTTACCTCACCTAACCTGGCGGGACCTGACTTGACCTAACCTGACTTGACTTGACCTAACCTAGCCTGGCGTGACCTAACCTAACCTGACGTGACCTAACCTAGCCTGGCGTGACCTAACCTAACCTGGCGTGACCTAACCTAACTTGATTAATTGATTGATTTCCCCGTAAGTCAGGGAAGGTGTTTAAAAAATACACATACCTAACCTAACCTGACCTGACCTAACCTGACCTGACCTGACCTGACCTGACCTGACCTGTTCTAACCTAACCTGACCATGTATACAATGAATATCTGTATACATTTGTACTTAAATGTATGAAAATATATGAAATGCGAACCAAGACCCAGGAATATTATGAGCCAGACTACAGTGAACACTCCTCCATGTCCTCCTCCGGTGGTGTTACTGACTCGTGTTGTTACGGTGGTGTTACTGACTCGTGTTTTGTTACGCTGGTGTTACTGACGCGTGTCTTGTTACGGTGGTGTTACTGACTCGTGTTGTTCCGGTGGTGTTACTGACTCGTGCTGTTATGGTGGTGTTACTGATTCGTGTTTTGTTACCGTGGTGTTACTGACTCGTGTTGTTCCGGTGGTGTTACTGACTCGTGCTGTTATGGTGGTGTTACTGATTCGTGTTTTGTTACGCTGGTGTTACTGACGCGTGTCTTGTTACGGTGGTGTTACTGACTCGTGTTGTTCCGGTGGTGTTACTGACTCGTGTTGTTCCGGTAGCATTGACTCGTGCTGTTATGGTGGTGTTACTGACTCGTGTTATTACGGTGCTGTTACTGACTCGTGTTTTTGTTACGGTGGTGTTATTGACTCGTGTTTTGTTACGGTGGTGTTACTGATTCGTGTTTTGTTACGGTGGTGTTACGGTGGTGTTACTGACTCGTGCTGTTCCGGTGGTGTTACTGACTGTGTTATTACGGTGCTGTTACTGACTCGTGTTTTGTTACGGTGGTGTTATTGACTCGTGTTTTGTTACGGTGGTGTTACTGACTCGTGTTTTGTTACAGTAGACAAGAGAGACTTTACCTCGTGACGAGAATCAATAAAATCTCTCTCTCTAGGTTTAAATAATCACTACTCTGGTTAATGAAGACAGACGTGTTGTAGTGCTTAGTCATGTTCTTTTCATAATATTCTCCTCTGCAATCCATTTTTGGGGGTGGATTTTCCTGTGGGATTACTTTGCCAACCTGAGCGTGGCATGGTATTTCCCCCCACCCACTCCACCCCTAACTGCTCAGCTAGTTTATCGTGCACCCTTTATAATTTCTACATGGCAACCCCCCCTCCAAATGATCAGCTAGTTTATCGTGCACCCTTTATAATTTCTACATGGCAACCCCCCTCCAACTGATCAGCTAGTTTATCGTGCACCCTTTATAATTTCTACATGGCCAACCAGTGTGTGGCTGTTTTCCATGACCTGGTTAATTATTTGTAGCTTTTGTAGATAACGTAAAGATATCTATTATTTCAAGCCTAATTACTGTCTGTTTGAATGTTAAGAGTAAGGTGACTTGTCTGTAATTAGTATCCAGGTAATTTAGATTTCTTTTTTTAATGACCCATCATCACCTGTCGCTTTTGTTTTGGTTTTTTAGGCTGAAGTTCATTTAAATAGGGTAATGACCTAGTTCTGGCAGTTTAGGCACCTGTGGAGAGTGGTTCAGAGGTAATTAGGTCACGCACATACACACACGCACACACACACACACACCTCCCACTTATTCTACTATTTTCAAGGCGTCAAATTAATCAGGGTTTTTTTGTAGTTTATTTTAGCTTCTCACCAACACGTAGCAGGAGCTTAGCTGTTGATATTATTGACCCCCGGAAGCTAAGGGTGGGGGGAGGGGGGTGTTGGAGGAACCCTGAACTTGACCAGGTAAAGGTGTGTGTGTGTGTGTGTGTGTGTGTGTGTGTGTGTGTGTGTGTGTGTGTGTGTGCCTCCAGGCACTTCCCGGGTTAAAGCTGCAGTGCCCTGAGTCACATGGGAGGTGTGGATGGGGGGGTGGGGGTGAAGGAGAGACGGAAGGGGAGGGAGGTGATATGGAAAGGGAGGGAAGAGGAGGGAGTGAGTTGTGGCGATAGATAAGGGGTAAAGAGGAGGTGAGATACTAAGGGGTTAGGTGAGGAGGTAGGTAAGTGGGGAGGTAGGTGGGGGGATGAAAGAGGTGTGGAGAAGCCGTGGACTTGTGAGGTGGTGGTGTATTGTAGTGGCAAGTGGTAGAAAGTGGTCTCTCTCTCTCTCTCTCTCTCTCTGACGAATTCCATTTTATCTCATTTTTTCGTCTTAATCTACACAGCCTTTTAAAAGCCCTGAATGATCTTTTCAGTTCCATCGCGGTCTTCGTAAACACTGGGACACGTACGAAAAAAATAAAATAAATAAATAAGAAAAAGTAAATAAATAAATAAATAAATAAATAAAAGTAAATAAGTATATAAATAAAGTAAATAAGTACAATAAATAAGTAAAAAAAAAGTAAATTAATAAAAACAACGCCCCCGTATTTTTAGCGAGATATTTTTCGTTGGCCAATATATATCGAGTGGTTCCTTGCTGGTTCTGATATGTTTCTTTTATTTATTTTGGGTCTAGTTTAGGTTATATATTTTACTGGTATGTGTATTGGAGAGAGAGAGAGAGAGAGAGAGAGAGAGAGAGAGAGAGAGAGAGAGAGAATAAGGCAGGAAAGATCGATAAGGGAAGGTAGACAGGTCGAACTGCTTGGCCTATATCTCCGTGTGGGGAGGTGGACGATGAGGAGAGGAGAGGGAAGTAGGGACACACACACACACACACACACACACACTTCAGTTCATTAAATTTTCAGAGGACAGTATCGTGTGTGTTGGAGAGAGAGAGAGAGAGAGAGAGAGCACACACACATTCAACTCTTGACATTTCAACCAACCAGTGAACGAGTGTTTCCCTACCTCTGCCTTCATACATTCGCCCATGCCACCCACCCACCTCCACGACCCACCCACCCACCTCCACGACCCACCCACCCACCGTTACTACCTGCTGTATTCGTAGCCATTATGTTTATGTATTGTATGAAACTCGTATATCTCTCTCTCTCTCTCTATCAGGTCAAGTGCCTTAGAACCCTTTAAAAAAAATTCCATATTAGGTCGAGGGATTGTGAGTGGCCTATAAAAACGTACACATAGGATCCACATACATGACAAGATACACAGAAAAAACGTACATGAACAGGTACACAGGAACGCGTGTACATGACCAGATACACAGAAAATATTTACATGATCAGAAACACAGGAATGCGTACATGAACAAGTACACACAAAAACACGTACATAGATGAAACAAGAATATTTTATTGACCTTTTTGTTGTTGTGAGTGATACATCATTAGTGTGACGTAGATAAATGAGATTGTAAATGAGGTATTGTAGCTGTGTAAAATATGGTTCGATTTGTCATGTGAAAACTCCATTATTTTTTGACATTTATGTAACGTGAAATGAGTTCATATGGATAGATCATGTGTTTTGTGAGATATTTTTATACAGTGGAACCTCTATTTAACGTACTATATGGAGAGAAAAGTCCGTTATATGGAGGTATCACTGTATTTGAGGTGAATTGCATCGGTTTTGGTTTCTGTACAGTTGTGAAGAGAAAAAAATCCTGTCGCCCTTCCTCCTGAACCACGAACCCCGTATGTGTCTGTTGTTTCGGGTTCACGAGTCTGAATTTAAGGATTCGTGGAACAGCCCCAAAAATCCTCTGTCTGTCTGTCTGTCTGAGAAAGAGAACAATTGACAGTCGAGGGATATGTTTACAAAAGTCGTTGCGCATTGTGTTTTGCCTTTGCTATAGTATGATTTACAATTTTCCGCTTATTCATATTGTTATTCCCAACTTGTAAGTATTGATTTCCCCGTCGCATATAACCCGGCACAGTATAAACGACCTTCTTGTGAGATTTGCCGCGTCGTAATCAATAAACCCGTCTCTTGTGAACGAGTCCATGGCGCCTGTAGAGATATGGTGGTAGTCGATGTTCACTTTATTTTTCTTGCTTTTGGCTTACCCTATATTGCTTTACTTAATTCATATGTATAAATTACCCAGATTGAAATGTACTCTGTATTTTTCGTTCCGGAGTCTTTTTACGAGTAATATATAATTGTGAGAATTTATGAACTGGATAACGAATTGATGTTTTTATTTTATTTACATCCTGTTATAGTAGATTGTAAATTATAGTAGATTATGGTAATTATAGTAGATTGTAAATTATAGTAGATTATGGTAATTATAGTAGATGTTACAGTAGAATGTTGATATGTTCATTATGGTAGATCACGTTGATTATATAGATCATATTAATTATAGTAGGTCACGTTAATTATAGTAGATTATGCTCATACCCTCCCCATAAGTATACTGACTTAGTGGCTCGCAGGTCACGGGAACCATCGTAGCCAGTTAGGATAGGATAGGATAGGTCAGGTCAGGTCAGGTTAGGTTAGGTCAGGTTAGGTTAGATTAGATTAGATTAGATTAGGTTAGGATAGGATCAATGAACCCCTTAAAAAAAAAACATGTCGAGTTCTCCCTGAATAAACTCTCCGGTGTCTGCCCATGATATTTCTTTACCTGGTGACAACTGGTGGTGGGGATTTACACACACACACACACAGACACACACAGATGTTCTTTCTGGTAACTGTTTACAATGTTTCTTTAGTATTTACTGTTTACATTTTCGTCTATATTAATAATTTTTTATCGTGTTTACATTGCTTGGTTCACCGTGTGTGTGTGTGTGTGTGTGTGTGCGTGTGTGTGCGTGTGTGTGTGTTGTGAGCGCCAGATGGTTTAAGATGATTTGTTAAAGGGGTGAATTATTGTTCCTCCGCTGATGTTATATGATAAAAATGTACAATAAAAACCAAATTGAGTATAAAAAAATCGATATAAGATTGTTATTTTTAGCTTGAAATGAGTGGGAAGGTGATGAAAGGTGTGTGAGATAGACAGTTGAGGAAGAAGAGATAATATTGGACTCTGCTCGTCTTCCTCAGTTCCTGGTTATTTATTATACATTCCTCCTCGCCATCTTGAGCCACAGTAGATAATCTTGGCTATTTTGGTCTATTTTTTTGGTATTTTAATGTTGTTCTGTCATGTTTTAGTATCCAACTTTGCCCTAAATGAATCGTTAATTGTTTTATATATATGCATTTTCAGTCGTAATGAACGTATAAGTTATTAATTGTTTGATTTGTAGGCTACACTGTGCGAAATTTTAATTATACTGGGAATATATAATTATTTGATATTTCTGCTATAAAATTCGGAACATCTGAATCTGAAAAATAAATATATGACCAATTTTTTTTTTACGATTATTACCTTTCCTCTCAGATATTGTTTTTGTGGTTAAGAGAATAAATTTAATAGGAAAGATAAAATACTCGGTTAAGTGTGCTCAGGTCTCTTATAGTGAGGACGCGGACAGATGAGCTACTGAGCGCTTAGTGGTTATGACTTACCTGGATATTACCTGTGCATGTAGCCTAGTTGGTTGTGTTCTGGAAAATATAGTATAAATACTTGTGATAATGTGATACGTTTTTGTGTTGCTATGTGTATAAGTATTTTATCTTGCCTTGACAAAAATTACCTTTCAAGTCTTGTTAAAGGACATTATTATTTCTTTATTATTATTATTATTATTATTATTATTATTATTATTATTATTATTATTATTATTATTATTCTATTATAATTATAATTTTATTATTATTATTATTATTATGCCATTAAGGCTCATAACCATGACGTCATCTAATTAACCTGTCAACCGAAATTTAAGAGTGCAACCTTGACCTAATTTTCAAGGTCATTTGGTCATTGATAAACTGGACTGGTGAGGTTTTCAACGTTTGGTGATTTTGATTTTAGTGTAGTAACATGGTAGGTGTGTGTGTGTGTGTGTGTGTGACAGTTACATTGAACTCTTGGAAAAAATAGCAAAAGCCAGAATATCAAGTAAAATATTACACTTGTCAGGGAAGTATCAATAATGTTAACTATTTTGATTTTATAATGTAATGAACAAAGAGCAAATTTTCACTCCTATATTTTGAAAACCTGTCCTTGTATGTATGTATGTATTCAAACTTTTTCCATATAAATTTCAGGGAGTCATGTTTCTTGAGGAATTATTTTATTTATATGTTGTATTTTACCTTTTATTCCAGAATGGGTTGAACGCTCTCCATCTGGCCAGCAAGGAAGGACATGTGAACGTTGTGAGGGAGTTACTGCAGCGCGGCGCCAACGTCGATGCTGCTACCAAGAAGGGCAACACTGCTCTGCACATTGCTTCCCTTGGTATGATCATCAGCACCATGTAGGCCCCTTCACTAGTGCATTTACAGGGGCTCGTCAGGTTCTGTGGAGTGTGGCAGCCAGGAATCTCGCAATACAGTAGTAAACATGCTATGGAATCACGTTAAAACAATATTTAAACAAATATATCAGAGAATGTTTTGTGGAGTGTATATAACGAGCCCCTGTAAATGCACTAGTGAAGGGAACTGTACACTAGCAAAGGATATCTTAAACAATAAAATAAATCATCTTCACAATACAGTATACATACAGTACAAGAATTTCCAAGGAGCTATAGCAATGCAAACAAAAAACTTAGAAAATAATTATCCCCATCTTGCAGAATAGTCCATTACATTTTAAAACTTAACGGATGATTATGTACCCCTAAAATGCACCACACACGCACACCTTATTATTTTTACATCATCATAAGCTTATCTCTGTTATACACTACAGTACATTTTTTGTATATTTCCTCAGTAATACAGTATTGTCTTGAACCTTCCCCTAATGCATCCAACCTTCGTCATTTCCTCGAGCCATTTTGCAAGTAAATCATAATATTAAGCTTTTAGTTTCCACACAAGACTCTCCATTGTTGGTCTGATCCACTTATAATATGGCCTTCTTCTGTCATTTTATTGCCATGCTTTCACCAGTAATGTCCTATATAGTTAGGGGATCTCGACTCCCATAAACCTCTTAAGAGTTTTGCCTGGAATAAATCTATGATCTTTGAGTACTGAGGAGTTTTTTTCTTCATGATTCTATTGTATAGATCCAGTGGCTTCATATAGAAACCTTTGTTAGTGTTGATCAGATGGTTAAATAAGGCTTATAGCAGGTTCCCCGGTGTGAGTTCATGGAATAACTTAGGTTGAGCTGAGATTTATGAACCCTTGTAGAATTGTGTGTGTCTTGTCTGTGTGATGTGTGGAGTGTCGTATGTGTGTGTGTGTCGTATGTGTGTGTGTGTGTGTGTGTGTCTCCTTTTCCCATATGAAATACCTTCTCATAAACCTTCTCATATGTATGTAATGTAATGTAATTTTTAATGTTTCAGCTGGTCAGGAAGAGATTGTAAAGGTTCTCGTACTGCATCAGGCGCTGGTCAACATCCAGTCCCAGAATGGCTTCACTCCTCTCTACATGGCTGCACAGGAGAATCATGACTCCGTTGTGCGATTCCTCTTGGCTAACAATGCCAACCAGAGCCTTGCTACAGAGGTGAGAGAAGACATTATTTTTTTGTTTAAACAGTTAGTTGATATTTTGAAGTTACTGTGCCTCAACAACTAAGGTTTTTTAAGTGTGTGATAAGGTTAGTAATTACGTGTATCTAACTCCAGCAATTAAGAATTATGAGAGGTAGAATTCTGTAAACAGTTGGTAATGATACTCTGGGCTGTGAATGGCTCGTATGTTATTAAGAACTGCTTGACTAAGTGCATAGCTATAAGAGAGGATTTCATGGGTGATCTTCCATTCATTAACTTAATATTAAAACTTTTTACTCATTGAATTATCGTCTATGAGAAAATATGCCATTCCTTTTTTCAATTGGTTTTGGATTGCTTTTTTAATGACAAAAACTGTTCCCTCATTGACTTAAGGTTTTTGAGAAAACATTATTTCTTGGTGAAGAAAGGTCACGTAGTGATATTTTGTTTTCACAAATTATTTTGCTGGTTATGAAAACTCAGTTCCTTTGTTCAAGGTTTATGGAGGGACTTGCTGTATTTACTTACAAATTCAGCTTTGAGATTCTTCTTTTTTTAGTGTTTTATTAATTTCTTTATTCACAGGATGGGTTCACCCCATTGGCAGTTGCCCTACAACAGGGACACGACAAAGTTGTGGCAGTTTTGCTGGAAAACGATACACGAGGCAAAGTGCGCCTCCCTGCTCTTCACATTGCTGCTAAAAAGGACGACACAAAGGCTGCAGCACTGCTTCTCCACACTGACCACAACCCAGACGTCACCTCCAAGTCTGGGTTCACACCACTACACATTGCTGCTCACTATGGGAACGAAAACATTGCTAACCTCTTGATTCAGCGTGGGGCTGATGTCAATTATATTGCTAAGGTTAGTGAGATTTTTAAATGTTGTTTTTCAGATACTGTATTAAGATAAAATTTATCTAAAAAGTAATATACATATAGACTGAATCAACTATTAATTTTAATTATATCCATAATGAACTTTTTTTCAATGTTCATATCAGTACACTTGTACAGTACTGTACTGTATTAAGAATGTTTGTTGTAAAAAATTGTATGCACTATTTGGGATAGAATTTATTTTTGATACCTTATATTGGTACTTTTTCAATACCCTGTATACAGTAATTTGATATTTTTGAGGATTTTATTTTGATACTGATTAATTCGACGATAAATTCATTTTGATAATTTTCACCAACAGCACCAGATTACACCTCTGCATGTTGCCTCCAAATGGGGTAAAGGAAATATGGTGTCACTGTTGATAGATAAAGGAGCTAACTACGAGGCCAAGACCAGGGATGGCCTCACACCCCTCCACTGTGCTGCCAGATCAGGCCACGAGACTGTTGTTGATATGCTGCTGGAAAAAGGTGCACCAATTACTAGTAAAACCAAGGTGAGAATTGGAATTTAACTTACAGAATCAAAGTAAAAAGTTAACCATAATTGTAACTTTGAGATACATTACTAAACCCTCAATTGAGAATGACCTTAGAGAGATAGACGTGATAAGAGTATTGGCTTATAACTTACACTAAGAACTAGATAAGAGGTATGGTAATCTGAGAGAAAGAATTTATTAAAAATACAATAGAAGATTCATATAGTTTGTGGTTACAGGAAATGAGGTGTATTATATTATGGAGGTGTGTAATACCGTGATTTATTTTTTCTCTCTCTCTCTCTCTCTCTCGGAACAGAATGGGTTGGCTCCTCTTCATATGGCTTCACAGGGCGACCATGTTGACGCTGCTCGTATCCTCCTCTACCATAAGGCCCCTGTTGATGATGTAACAGTTGATTTCCTTACTGCTCTTCATGTTGCTGGTGAGACTGGCCGACAGACGTAGATTTTTAATGAAAGTTTGCCGTATTTTATTCTAAAGTCACATACGGTGAATTTTTATATTGGTGTGAAGAGACGCGTGTGAGTGTGTGTCCGTGTTTTATTTCCAGCCAGTTACGATGAATAAATCAAAGCAGGAAGTGTATTATAAGTTACAGTTTATGTGCTGTTAAATTGATGGAAGGAAAATTTTATGGTTAGGAAAGAATTACTGACTGACTGTTGCATATATTTTTATTTAAGAAGTTGGTGATATGAATACAATATGTTGTAGACAGACAATATATTATTATTTTTTACCATAGTTAAACCAGACAATATATTATTATTATTTGTCCATTTTAAAATTTATGTGTATTATTGAAATGAGATGTGATTTTATTTTTTTTCAACACTGCATTACAAAATCTATTTCAGCTCACTGTGGGCATGTGCGAGTGGCAAAGTTGCTGCTGGACCGTAAAGCTGATCCAAATTCTCGAGCTCTGAATGGCTTCACTCCTCTCCATATTGCTTGTAAGAAGAACCGTATCAAGGTGGTGGAGTTGCTCCTCAAACACGGTGCTAGCATTGAGGCTACTACGGAGGTAAGACTCGAGGCTTGGTCGAGAGGGTGACTTTGATTGTAATGTGACTCCTATAATGTGACTCCTATAATTTTACGAGTACAGTATTGATCATTTGTTATTAAATCTTATGGTAAACTGAGCACAAATTGGTGGTGCCATTGCAACAGTTGGTTAAGTATTTTAAGTCCCTTTATTTATATTTTCTCTTGCTCTTATCTGATGTCAATACTGGTCTTTCATCTTTTGTGTTTCTTTACCTTTTCTTTGTCTTTTAAAATGTTCCTCAGTAAATATACATCATCTGGTTATTAAAAGCAGATTGTCCACAACCTCTGAGACTTTCCCTGCACTTTGACCTCTATCTAGTGATTCTAACCCATCTGTAACTCCTTCCTCTTGTTACCAACCTCCCCCTCTTTGTATTATGAATTTTGAACTTATTTTAAGCAACCTCTCATTTTAATTTTCTCCTGGTACAGTCTGGTCTGACCCCTCTTCATGTTGCCTCCTTTATGGGCTGCATGAACATTGTGATCTACCTAATCCAACATGGAGCCTCTGCTGATGTGCCAACTGTGCGAGGAGAGACGCCACTCCACCTGGCTGCAAGAGCAAACCAAACAGACATCATCCGTATCCTACTCAGAAATGGTGCACAAGTGGATGCCAGAGCTCGAGTAAGTATTTAATTGTCGGTGTACTGAGATACTAGTCTGAGCTACGTGTGGACATTTAGCAACCAGCGTAGTGTTTTGTGATTTATGTATTGTAACAGAATGAAGAATATATAAACAGTATGTACTTATATTATTTTTTAAAGACTTTCCTTTACGGTTATTGTAGATGAATTTTAGTTGATTATTAATTATAAATATCATTTCCATCTTTTTTCAGGAACAGCAAACGGCTTTGCATATTGCTTCACGTCTGGGTAACAGTGATATTGTAGTGTTGTTACTGCAACATGGAGCAGCGGTTGATGCCACCACTAAAGACCATTACACAGCCTTGCACATTGCTGCTAAAGAAGGCCAGGAGGAAGTGGCCAGTGTTCTCTTGGAGCACGGTGCTTCCCTCACTTCAACAACAAAGAAAGGATTTACACCTCTCCACCTGGCTGCTAAATATGGTAACTTGAAGGTTGCTCGTCTCCTGCTTCAGAAGGACGCCCCTGTTGATGCCCAGGGCAAGAATGGTGTTACTCCACTTCATGTAGCAGCACATTATGACCATCAGGTGAGTAACATACAGTACTGCAATGAGCATTTTAACTGTTTCTGTGTGTATATATTATGTTGTTTTGCAGTGTTTTATTAATAGTATTTTACAAAATCACTGAAAAATTGTCAAAGAACTTGTAATCCTGTGAAGTGAGTCCAGGAAAGGGGAGAAAATAAATGTAGAGGTACAGTATTAGGAATAAAAAAAAAATTCTAGAACACTAATTTTGTTTTTTCCAGAATGTGGCTATGCTGCTGTTGGACAAGGGGGCCTCCCCACATGCTACAGCAAAGAATGGCTATACACCTCTTCACATTGCTGCTCGCAAGAACCAGATGGATATTGCTACAACACTTCTCGAGTATGAGGCCAAGGCTAATGCTGAATCCAAGGCAGGATTTACACCTCTTCATCTTAGCTCCCAGGTAGTGTATAATTTATTGTTATTTGTCAGATACAGTGTACCTGTATTATAGTTAATCCATATTAAAGTATACTGTACTGTACCTTATTTATCACTGGTTCCAGAAGATTCTGTTCTTACTAATTCACTACCGGTAGTTCTCTGGGAACCTTTGCTGGAGAAGTTTTATAATCTATATTTTGGTTGTTCTTTAGCACAATTATTTTATTGTCTTTGACCATAAGTATGATGGGAAAACTTTTTGCCTGGGTTTTCATGATGTAACTCTGCAAAATTGAATTACCATGACTCAGAATCTAACAGACATTTCCAGACTATGACTCAGAATTTAACAGACATTTTCAGAATACAGTGCAGTTTTTAACCTCAGATGTGTGAAAAATATCTTCTTTTATTTTTCAGGAGGGTCATACAGACATGGCAACTCTGCTGATTGAACACAAGGCTCCACCCGGTGCTTGTGCTAAGAATGGCTTGACGCCACTACATTTGTGTGCGCAGGAGGATCGTGTCAATGTTGCTGCCATCTTAGTCAAGCACCGAGCTCAGGTGAGACTTCACTTAATGGTGACTTAAAAATTGTAATTGAATTTTGAAAAGGACGGTATATATATATATATATATATATATATATATATATATATATATATATATATATATATATATATATGTATGTATTACCAGGTATTAAACTTCTTAATCAACTATACATTCCATATTATGTTTTTTCTCTTGTGATAATATTGCCTAGGTTGTATATACTCTGTATAGTATTTACAATTAATTTATAAAGTGGTATGAACCTGTGTAATCATTAAAATATTCCATTAAACAGATTTCTTAATGATTATTTCATTTTATTTTATTTTATTTAAAGATTGATCCAGAAACAAGGGCCGGATACACACCACTTCATGTTGCCTGTCACTTTGGCCAGATGAATATGGTGCGCCTCCTGTTGAAACATGGAGCCAAGGTCGACTCCACCACTCAGCTTGGGTTAGTCATATTTTATGTACTGTTTTAACAGCAACACAAAGTTTGCTTTGGGGATTTTAAACTCTCTGGAGCTGTATGTTAAGGTTAAGTTGGAATGAGGAGTGGCGTGTGATACGAGTATGTTGTGTTTTAAGTGTCTAGTGGTGGCTGTGGCAGGAGCTTGGGTGGCTCTGAGGATCTTCACGGGATGATTGGGAGTAAGTCTGATGATGCAATGAGTTATACGACGCCAACACACAAATTACTAGGATAAAGATGGCGGAACATGGGCTATGTTTTTTGCATTAGATTCCGGATGGATGATTCAGTATGAGATAATAAAGATAGAATTCATTTTATCACACATCCACTTCAGAAAATCTTTATCATTTTTACTACTTTTTTATACAAGATAAAGTTTGATAATATATCCTGGTATCTATGTAAGACAAACAGTATTGATTCAATACATCTCACCCAAATTGATCCCTGATTGCATGTGTCCCTGTGAAAGTGTAGCACCGACACCATTTCTGGGACAAGATGATATTGAGTACCCGATAACCTCCTCACCCAAGAGATAGAGAGATTAGATTACCACTGTGTGGCTGGGAAGTGCCAGTGTCATTATACCTTCTGGCTTGTAAACATTACTAGTGGGAGAGCTGCTGGAAATACTGCTGTTAGGTGTCAGATTTTCATAGCCCCAAATCGTAAAATAATGGATTTTGTTTTGTGTAAGTTTATAGTTTTTTCTTTTTGTGAAATTTGAGATGTAAAAGAGTAATTGGCATTATTTTCTTTAAAAGAGATTGGTGGTATTACATGTTCCAGAAATATATGACAGTTGGTGGGATAAAGTTCAATTTCAGTGTAAAAGTGGCAATGTATCGTAGAAATTAAGTAATAAAAATTTTAAATGACAGGTAAAGGAGAAAGTAAGTATCCTGTACTGTATTTATAGACTGTAAAAGAGAATTGTTTGAGTAAAATACAGTACAGAGACTCTATGAGGAGTGATAACTATGTGTGGAATATTGAAAAATTGAATAAAGTTCGTTGAAAGTGTTTTTGAGGTTATTGTAAAACTAAGTCGCATAAACCTTGACACATACAAGATTAGTCTCCCTGATATGGAAAGTTTTTCCTAATATTTTTGTTTAGTAATGGAAATGTCATGATACAAGGATTACAATTTAAAACCTTACATACTGAAGGTTTAATTGTAAAGGCATATAGAGTCACGAGATTAGTTTTTATTCCTATTGTAGTTTGAAGAAAAGACTACAGGTAGTTACACTTATAAGACGATAAACTTATTTCTTCCCGACCAACAGGTACACGCCACTCCACCAGGCAGCTCAACAAGGCCATACCCAGATTGTAAATTTGCTGCTTGAGAACAAGGCTGAACCGAACACAGAGACAAACGTGAGTAAATTCGTGTGTCCAGCAGAGTAACGTTTGGTATATACTATATTGTAGTATATCCAAGAGAGAGAGAGATTCCATTTGTGTGTTTTTGTGTTTTAACTTTTGTATTTATCTAATTTTTTCCACCATAAAGATATTGTTTTTGTTTTTTATTATGTGTGACTTCCTCTAACAAAAGTATGTAGGTATCATATGCTTTCTTGGATAGGGGGAAAGTGCTTTTTTTTTTAGTAGAGTAACAAAAGTATGTTGGACTAGGTATGATATGTTCTTCTCAGCTATGGAGGAGGTGATGTTTTTTTTTAGATTATTGGTCACGGGATACTTAATGGCAGTTTGTCTTCTGACGCAGGACGGCAAGACGGCGCTCAGCATTGCTCAGCGTCTCGGCTACATCTCCGTGGTCGAGACGTTGAAGATCGTAACGGAGACGACCATCAACACCACCACCACCACAGTCACCGAGGAGAAGTACAAGGTGGTCGTGCCGGAGACCATGCACGAGACCTTTATGAGCGAGTCCGAGGATGAAGGAGGTAAGTCGGTGGTTGTTAATTCTTACAGGAGTTTATGTTTTATCTTATCACCTATTTTCTCCATTGGGAACTTTTTTTTTTTTTGGGATGGAAGTATTTGTTTGGAGTGTCTGTAGCGTCACTATTTTTATCAGTTTTCTATGTTCACTAGTTACAGATTTAGATTTTGGTGGATTATTTTTATTACAAGACATTATTTTATTTTATTTGGATGGAGAGATGCGTCAGTGGTGGTGTGACGTCAATGAAAACAGGAAAAATTGTTTGTCGGAAATTAGTAAAACAAAAACAAAACACTACTGTGGTTTTAAGGGTTCACGTTTTCTTGGTTTCTGTGACATTTCATCTCTGTATTTTATTCTGTGTGATGGTTAATTTACAATTCCATAGATATTTTTGTTTTGGCCTTATGCAGACATGATAATCACATCATTTATTGTTGCTGGGAATGTCTAGGTTGGTCGACTTGTAGGTGGAGTCATCATTGTACAGTATTTATTTCCTTACATGTCTTCATGTTCTTTGAGTGATAGTGAGTTGCTGTGGACATCAGTGCATCAGAAATGCATTTTATACATTATTTTTATTTATTCCGTACCATAATGGGAACAAAAAGCATTATTAAGTTCAGTATATAGAATAAAGCCATGATGGTATACATACATATGTACTTGTATGCACACTCAGACACATGCACACACAGATCCACGTAGACTGTACCTTTTCAATAAGCCATTATCTATTTGTATTACTATTATTAGACACACAGACACATACCTTAACACCTTTTCATTAGCATGTGAGAGTTTTGTGCTACAGGAAAGTACTTGTTAGTGTTCTAGGCCTTGGAGGCAGGATAGTTACTCTTGTGTGTGACAGCTAGGGTGTGTTGTGCTACTGCAGTCCTAATGAGCTCTAGTACAGAACTGTACTGTCCATGTTTGATAACCATCTTGAGTGCAGATTTTGAATGCTTTTTGTTATTTCCTTCACAAGTTTTCTTTAACACTACTGTAGTTTGATGACCAAGTTTGGGGTCACGTTTTTAACACTTCATTGTTTGAAACAAAGTTTTTAGGGTTTCTTATTATTTTAAGCATTTTGTTGTGGTTTTGAAAAATATGACTCATTATTTTGTTTATATGAATGACACAGTGACTGGCACACATGACGTCTTCTTTTGTTTCTTTTTTATTTTAATAATTCTGTTAATGCTTTGTGATAACTGCTGTTGCAAAATTAAGGCATGTATTTAGTCTGCTATTTAACCAGAAGATATAATTATCACAAATTAAATTTTTTTTCCTTTTGCATGTTAGGCATGGCTTTAAAATTTTACATTTACATTCACATTTCAATTTGGTCAAGTTTTTAATATGTCATAAACATATGATTGTACATTACGCAGTATGCGGCAGTTTTAGTCTAACCAGCTTCTTAATTTGACAACTACAAATGGAGCAAAATTAGTTTATAGATTTGCACTATTATTAAATAGCTAAGCTTAAGCATGTCATTACCTCTTTATAAGAGGTGTAGTGATTACTGTAGAATTGATGATTCCAAATAAAAATGTATGCATGCAAGAGCAACAGTGCAAGGCATTCTCAAGAATCATCACCATCAAAAAGGGTAAGGTGGAGCCATTACTCTAAACCGACTTGACAAGTGACAGCATCTTGACAAACTGTAGATAGAAGTTGCTTGTGCTGCTCATTATCTTTTGTATATGTCAAGTTGTGTAGTATTTCAGGAGTGCTTGTATTATACTTGTGTAGGTCACAAGTTGTTCATCTCTCACAGCTGATTACATATATATTGAGTAGGTTGACAAGTCAGCACTCATAACTCTGGTAGTGTAAATTTTGCCTCTTGTCACTGGACACAAGTTATGACCTAAGATTTTCAAATGCATATGTTTTATTTGTTCAGAATTTGATAATTATTAGCTTATTTGTTAGACTAATGACTTTGAAAGTTACTCTAACTATTTGATATGTACCGTAGTTAAGCCTTGTTTCATTGGTTCTCTGAAAATAATCACCCTACTCATGAGAAGTCATTGCCATTGTCAAAATTAAGTAGATTCAATAAATTTCACTTAAATACAATAACCATTAGTTGCATTATTTGAGCTTGAAGTATTTTATTTTGGGTTTATATGTTGTCTAAATTTTGAGAAAGCAGTAGCTCAAACTCTTATATAATTGTGTGGTTAAACAGTATTGTGTGTTGCTGTCAGCTGTAATATTATTTCTCTATTGTTTTGTGTTTAATTTGATAATGAATACTGCACAGTTTTGTAATATATTGGATGAATGTATTGATAAAGCAGTGACTCCTTGTAAACATTGCAAGATGCATGATGTTCTAACCGACTAATATTGTATCTAGTTAATAACATGATTTAGGGGAACTTATTTGCTGAAACTGTAATATTTTGGGTGTAAGTCTTACACTAAAGGCATGAAGGAAGTGGAGAAGAGACAGAATGACCTTTATGAAAACTGACACTTTTAATGTGCTTGATGAAGTTCTTTGTATATTTATGGATTAATAAGGTGTACAATATGTCATATAATCATATAAAAAAACGAGCTAGAGTAACTCGTCTTATGTTAGTCGTTAAAGCTCATATGATGCTGCTAATATTGTGTATGTTGATAGTGTAGAATGCTTGATTGTAAGTGACCAATACAGTAACAAACTATTTCAAATTTCATCAAGCACAATCAGACAGACATAGACGTAGCTGTGACAACAGTTCAGAAAACTGTTGCTGACTAACCCTTGTCCGTTGTGGGTGTTGTTTGTGTCCAGGTGACGACACTATGGTCTCCTCCATGTTTGGTAAGCAGCAGCACGTCACGCTCCCGTTCTATGAAGGACAGTTACGCTACACCAGTAAGTCTTCACTAGGAATGATATACCGTCACTGTAGTTCCATATATTGGTTGTAGAAAATACAGGAAAAGTCTATAACAGTTGTTACAAAATGTGGGGCAAGTTGGATAACTGACTCTTTCAGCAACCAAATACTGTACTGTACAGCTTTCATTGGGATTTATCATGTCATGAGTGGTAGGGTATTATACAGTACCATACTGTACTGTCTTATGAGCACTTGCCTTATGTTTTTTAATTGGTTCCCGATTTCTCCTGTATTTATGAGAATTATATGTGCATGATTTGGATATATGATTATGCATTAGTATACGGTGTTTTGCATGAGGAAAAAACAAACACAGGAAGTATTAAGCTGCCAACACGAGTTTCTTCAGTACAGTACTACATGTATACAGATATGACAGATAATTAAGTCTCCTTGTGTCATATTCTGGTAGCTACACATGAGATCAATGGTCAGTATAATTAAGCTTTTGACTGTTGCATGCGTATGTAGAGATCTGAAAGTGCTGTAGTTTATTGTAGTGTAACAATCTCATTTTATATACAAAGCAAATGTCTACAATTTAGGAGTAAGGGATCAGGACTGTAAACTAAAGGGATATCAAGGAATGGGCCACTTAACATATTTATATTAGCAATTTAATTTTTGATTGTATGATAATTTCATTCATTTCCATACAGGTTACCAGTTTAGTTTGTTGTCTCCATAGAACAGTTGGTAGAACATTTATCCTTTGAAAATTTCTGGTCTCGGGCTTGTTTCTCGACTGAAGTAGAGGATTAAGTTACCTCCTTTTGCACTCGGATAAACCTGAGTACAGTATACATGATTGAGTGTGCTTTCTGATGGTTGAACAGTCCTTTATTGGACAAGCATCTTGCATCAGGGGCTCAGCATCTGTCCAGCTACCTTGCTTCATAGCAGGAAAAATAGGCAAGGAAAGTTGGGTTATCGTGAGTGCATATAGTAAGTGATAAGACCAAGACACAGAGAGGTTATGGGAAGACCTGAATAAACTGCATTGAAAACTACTAGAAAGTGAGTGACAAAGAGGAGGGGGGAGTTTAAGTGCAAGAGATGATGATAGGGAAGGAGAGGAGGAGGATTCTGGGAAAAAATCAAAATGGGGAGACTGATAGGTGTGTATACTGAGAAAGGGTTGACTGCGATGAACAGACGGCTTCAAAATAAAGTTCAAGTCATGGTGGTCAGATAATGGAGAATTTAGAGAACGGTAAACTGAACTGTATAGTATATTGATTGATGTGACTGTGCAATGGTGGAATGTCACACTGTGTCTGTCCATTATTGATTGAAGGATGATTAATAGTTGGAGGGAAGGTTCATAGTGAAAGGGGATCCAAAGAATTCAGGTAATAATAGCTAAAACACTGCCCAAAAAAGGGATATAGGTAAAAGGTATAAAGATAAGATTGAGATAAGGTGGATGGATCTCTGTACATGGGAGTAGAGTAAAAGGGGAACATCTCATGAGTGCAGTTGATGTGTGTGTGTGTGTGGGGGGGTGGGGGGGGGTACAAGGAAATAGGAAAAATTTTGAGGGAATAGTGTGATGAGAGGACAGCAATGTACAGTAAGGAGATGAGAAGGGCATATGAGTCGGTTACAAGAGAGAAGTGACAGAGGAAGTGACAATTACAGGGAAGGAGGGAGCATTGAATGCTTTCCAGAGTTTTTATAGGAAATATTAATGGTTTGTTAGGAAGGAAGAAGAGTGAAGGAGTGACATCAAATGAAGGGAGAGTATGTGCTTGAGTCTGGCCACTGTTTGTTATAGCAGGAGATGGCTTGAATGAGTGGAAAAAAAGACGCACTTAACATCTGATCTGTTAAGGTAATGGCAGTGGACTTAGACATCTTCGTGTTATTGAGAACTGCCCTTGTCATGCTGAAATCTAATAAATATGAACTCCATCACTTGATTTCTCAGTACTAATCGTATGTGCCCAAATGTTTGTCACAGGAAATCCAGATTATAATACAAAAATACCTGATAAAACCTAACTTAACCTAATCACTTGTCATTTCTTCAACACATATCCAACATGATGTCTTGTACTTTTCTGCAAATACCTTTCCAGATGTTTACCTGTGATTCTCTTAATTATTCAACATATCTTGATATTTTCAGCTGTATATAACTTAACAGCACATCTTTTACAGTCCCCACTTCCCCCAACACTTTATTACAGTACTCCGATACATTTTCCAGCTCTTTTATTATTTCCATTATAAAAAGAACTTCCTTTATGACACTCCTAATCTTATAAAGTATTATGTCACATCTCCAACAGTCTGACACACACTTCTAAGAGGTTTAGTAAACAGGTTCAATACTATTGTTTCGTTTGCTCCACCTGTGGTATTTTATATATTTATTCTTTTAGTATATCTTCAATATTTCTTTTAACACTATCTAATTTTTTCTTATCACCTATATTAACTTCACCATTTCTGTATTTTTTCCATCTAAATCTTCACAAAGTCACATATCTAACTCAACAACATATTGGAACACATACTTCTCTATCCTACAAAAGTAATACTGTATTGTAATCCTATTCTCAAAATGTCATACCTTCTGTTGTCACTTGTTTTCCCACACTTTTCTTTTGGGCAGATTATCTTCACAGTTCATTGATAAATTTTTCTTGTAATTTTATCTGTTGGTTTATTGACACCAAGAAAAATCCCCAAACATTATGGACCCAAGTGTGTAAGCCAAAGTGTTCTCTCATCATAACACTAAACATTATACTATGAATATTAGTGCTCACAAGCCATGTTTAAGAATCTATGCATGTTGATTAGTGAAGTAAATGCAATAAGTTTATAATTTCTTAAACTGTATAGGAGTAAAACCATTTTATTATAAAAGGAAGACATTTTTTAGTCAAGAAATATTAGTACACTAGAGTGAAACCGTTAAATGGCGTTTTTCATATATTTACGCCTTTATATCTTGTTTGCATTTTTATTTAGTATATTTATCCAGTTGATTCAGTAACTTTGGCAATATGTTCTCAAGCATAATAAGTGTAATAAGTCCTTTGTATACAGTAGATACTTAGGTCTGAAAGTTTAATCAGAATAAGAAAAACTGCCAATGAGACCATCTTGTGTTTAACTTATACAGTTTAAGGATTGCATCATGAATGGCTATAAATTAGTTGTTAGTGAATACAGCATGAGAGATGACTAGGATGACTTGATGTTATTTTTTTAGTTCTAAGAGAAACCCCATCAACGCTACACGTTTGTTTATGTTAATGTGAGTCCGTGGGTTTTGGGTGGTGGTGGTGGTCATTGTGCTTGGTGGAGATAAGGGCATTCAGATTACGCTTATCTAATTTATCAGGTGTAGTATTGGCTTTTGTAGTGTGTCCCCAGGCTTGTAAGTGACAGCCAGGATTTTCTTAGTGTTTAAGAGTCAACTGAGTTTTATATGGTTGCTCTCTACGCTGGTCAAGGGGTGTACTGTAGTTGTGTAGGGAGGCTGGTGCTTAACTGATCTCACTACGACTATGAAAGGAGCGCATCTCTAGTACCAGGTGTGCTTTATTCATATGTTGTTGTATTTTAAGTTTATTGATTGTATATACAGTATATATATATGTTTATAAAGTAAGTGTATGCACATTATTTTTCTAATGTTATATTCTATCCACTGTTTGGAAATTTTTATAGCCTGCAATAAATGACTGTGTTTGAAATTGTGTGTGTGTTTATCGGTATATGAATGTTTGTGTCTGCATGCATGTGTGTGTACCGGTATGTGAATGTATATAGTATGTGTAAAAAAGTGAGTGTGTTGGAAGGAAGGGTTTCACTGATGAAGGCTGAGATGGTATGTGACTGGGAGATCAGACGAGTCAATCGCTCTTTGCACTCATGTTAGTGTAGTGTGCAGTTTAGAAGGAAAATTACAAATGTTAGTGTGCGTATGTGTGTGTGAGGAGAAAGTCGATAGAAATGTGAACAAAAGTGGTGAAAACAAATGAACAGAGACATAAAAGAAATAATAATAGCTTGAATGGAGATAATATAGAGGAAGGAGTGTGTGTTAGTTATCTATCAGTGGGCGTGCTTGCATGTGGAATGATAAGTGATGCCCCACAGAGTAATGGAAGGAAGGAGAAGTAATGTATTAGATAGAATGAGATATATATGGGGAGAGAACTGTCGTAGGAGTTAAAGAAGGGCATGTATAGGGATATTATTTTATTGATTACATTATATTACATTTGGTATGGTTAGAGAGCATGGTATTGAGTGATTATTTTTTGGGGGGGGAGGAAGGACTACTGCTGATGGGTGGTGCTGGCTCATGTAAAGCCTCTGGGATAAAGAAGATTTACGGACTTTTACGTGAGTCAGAATGAATGAATGAATGAATGATTACAAATGAATGGAAAAAATGTGTGTGTGTGTGTGTGTGTATTTTCTCTGGTAACTCGCATCTGTTTCCTGCATTAAGTGGGCCTAGGCTTAAAGAAACTGTATATATATGAGTTTATACACTTAGGAGTTATAAATACAGTATAATTCTTTCTTGTTTTGTAGGCTGTTTATTCACATTCATTTCCTTCCCCAGAATTAACCAGATAATAACTGAAATAATTACTTAGGAATTATTTTGTGTATCTTGTGCTATGCCATTTTATGTTGTTGTTATTCATGTTATTCTTAATGTTTTTTATATGTATTTTCATTGGATGGTTTAATACATGTGCATCATAATGTTTAATGTTTTATTACAGTTCATTGTATTTAAACTTTTATAGATGTAACCTAAGTTATTATGTAAGAGGAGACTATTTTCTGTATGTCTCTTGTATGCACAGTATACAGTATACCTTTTATGTATAATGGAAGCCCCTGCTATGTCACAGTACTATACTGTAATGTGTCCTTACATTGTACATGATATTGCCAACTGCAATTCCAGTGGCATTTAAACGTATGAAAAAAAAATGGGTTGCATTCTGAGTCCTCAAAGTCCGTGACACATGAGGCATTTTGGGTCAGTCTGCAGCCAATGTGATATTTACAAGTTACCCTGGAGACAGTATAGCGTGTGCACAGGATGGCACCAACACTGTGAATAATGCAGTTATGTTCACCAGTGTCTGCATACTCAGTGGCATGCTTGGTCGAGCGAGCCAAGGGTCTGCATACTTCGAGGTTCTTACAATAGACATTTCCTGTAACTAAAGGTGTTAGAAGGCACTTACTTAGTTGACTTACACTGAATGAAAAGAAATTCTAAATAAAAATTCCATTAACTCACAGACTTATATGAATTTTTATAGAATCTTTGTCTTGTTCTTTATGGTAAATTATTATCTCCTTGACTGGCATTAAGTAAACTAATCTGGTGAAGATAGTATGACCAAAATTTTTTATTTCCTATTTGAATGTAATTTAGTTTGACAGCCAGTTAGATACATTCTTATGTCTTCAGTTATGAGGAATATTCGTCTGGATCTCAGTCAGCCAGTGATCACAAGGGTCCCGGCCAGACCAGAGATATACCCTGGACCAGTGTGTCTCATGTGGCTGGAACTACAGCCTGTTATTGTTTCAACCAATAACATTATTATAGTAGTCAACTGTGTTTAATTATTTTCATTTAATAATATCCTGCTTAAATGAAATTAAATTGAAAAAAAAAAGGTGAATCATACAGTATTCAGGTTTATGTAACATACACTCGTACATAGGGCAAGTTAGGAATTTTTTATTTATTCGGTAAAATAATTTTGTAAGGTATTTGAATTTGTTACATGTTTTATTTTCAGTTAATTAAAATTTCAAAACTATTTTCATTAAAGTGAAGTTTGAGATAGGTTGGAAGGTTTCACTGGATACTGCAGACTGTGTTAGTTCCAGTACTCTCGTGTGAAGTCCTTAATTAGTTTACTGAGAAATTTTGAATGATGATGTTCATGGCTGTTATATAGCAGAGGCTTCTTATACAGTACTGTACCATTATATATACTGTAACTGTATATACATTTGTGTGTGAATGTGTGTGCTTGGTGATTTCTATTCTTTAGTATTATTATTTAAACTCTGGTTCCATATCATATACTTAACTTAAATTTTCTATGATGTGCTGAGAGAGGGTAGCAAAGAGTCACATACTGAGGGTTTGTAGTGAGGATAAGACATTTATCAAAGATTTATCTTTTAATATCTTTCATTTTAATTGAGTCAATACAGCAACTTTAAGGAGATCTTTTTTGCCGGCTGTTGATTTATTTACAGGCCCTAATACAAGTTTAAGTTCAGTGAGGTAAAGTCAAAGATAAGATTCTCATGATCTTGTCCAGCAATAGTTCAGGGTGAGACGAGGGTTTTTTATTTGTTATTTGTAGCATATCATCTCTTGCTGCTACTCGGAGATCCCTTATGTAGTGTTTATTGGCTGTGTTATCCCAGTAATATTTAATTATTCTTATATTAAATGTTAAATGTCTCCTCTGATGGCTAGGAATGTGATCAAACTAGTGGGTTTCAGACCATTATTATTATTATTATTATTATTATTATTATTATTATTATTATTATTATTATCTTATTATGGCAAGTAGATATTGTTGTTTGCCTTAAGTTCATACACCTCATTGTAGTATTTTATAATTTACATATGCATTGGGTGACTCATGTACAGTACAGTCAGGCGAACAGTTTGACAATTACTTCATATGTTTGACTGGGACTAAATTGTAGAAATTCCAGAGAGACTGTTTTATATTTTTCAACAAGACCATGGCCCCTGGGAAAAGAGGATACTGTACTTGGAGGCATCAGTTACCAGTCAGGCTCAAAACCGAGTGTTCGTCATTATGGTAACACGTGCAATCTGCTATCCATATACGTATGTCACTGGTTATAAAGTAGTCAACACGATCAACACACTTACTTTCAGCCATTTGGCCACGCTGATTGGACAACTTCATGTCATACTCCGTGTGTTTTAGCAGCTAAGTTTTTTCTCTGACACATTTTGAACACTTTATCTCGGGTTAGACTGTTTACCAATCATTTCTAGGTGTACATATAGCATTAGTGTTTATAATTGGACAATATCCTGGTTCCTGGTTGCTGGCAGGTTCAATTGTAGGGTTAACTCTACTTGCCGTTGTGCCTAAACCTTGCAATGTGTAGCTCAGTGTTGTGGTTTACCAGGTGTATGTGTCTGGCCTCAGGTTGCTATAAGGATATTCTAGTTCCTAACCCGGAGCTCAAGGCTTAAGTGTAGTTATGTTTTATCTTTGGCCTTGCCTCCATCCTTCTTGTACAGTAGCTGGCTTTAAGTCATGTATCACCTTAGCCATGATTTAGTGAGATAAGGGATTAATCCTAAAATCCCAGGACTGTACACAACATAGCGTGGATCAGGTGACAGATTTAGTCCTTCTCCAATGGGGTTCTGAGATAAAATGGTTTGTTGATCTTGTTGTTTATTTTATAACCAATGACAAATGTGTTGTCGGGAAGTGGTATGTTAGCATTGAGGTGAAGATTAAGCTTTTAAGATTGATTGACAACAGATACCTCCAAGTACTTGTTTTGGTCAACGATTGTGATGAGAAATATATTCTCTTTACATTATATTTCTTGAATTTATTCCATCCCACTCGTCTTGGGAGCTCTGGTTGCCGCTGTATATGAGTCACCAATCCATGCTTGGTTTTAAATTGGTATATATTTGTTCTATCCTTCCCTTATTTATGTGCATCAAATATATATGGAATTTAGGTACATTACGTATAATGCAAATTACAGTACCAAAAAACCAGAATGTACATCTGCTTCGTGTACAGTATATGTGTATGATTGAGTGGTATGTTAAAAAAGAATGATTAAGGCTAGTTACCCGATAGTATTATTTTTATCATTCTTGGAGACTAAATAATAGGAGAGGAAATATTTATAATTCGTTCTTTGACACCACATTGCGAATAGTTTTACCGAATTTGTAGTTGTGGAATTTTTGCAGAACTCGTCTCTTAAGATTTTTGTATTAGTCATTTCTATAGATTTTAAATACGTTAACTTCATTCATTATTATTTTCTTAAAGCCTCCTATACTGTACTGTATAAATATTTTTAATCCTAATAGAAATGTGGATTGTATTTTATGATCATACAATTTCATAAAAGTGGGTTTATTTCGGTGTTAAGTACAGTTAATTATAGTCATTGTATAAGGAAACACTGATGGTGATTTATCGGTACACATGTGAGTCGTAAATTTCATCAGAACTTATGTAGATGTATAAAATATATTCAGTTTGGGTAATTTTATTTTATTAAATTTTTTTTTATCTGATTATTGATTAATTGTCCAGTTAAAGTTTTTTAGATGTGCATATCGATATGTAATTTAGAATATGTAATGAATGGTTAGTTTATACGAAACGACCGTAGTTGTAAGCATTTTAATTTGGGGAGGAATTATAATAAACATGAATGTAAGTGTATAAGAAGTGGTGAAAGGATCAGTGTCTTTTGATCCGTCACTTTTTGGCTGAGTAGATAAAACAGTGTCGGTAAATATGATGTGACTGTATATGTATATGTATCCCTATGCATATGTATATTGTGTAAGTATAATTACCCAGTTTATTATTTTCAGTTAAGAAATTTATCATTGGACATTTTCTTTTAGATATTTAAGTTTTGTTTTATGCTGGTAATGTTGTTTGAATCGTCCTTGGATCTCGTCTCTTGCCTACGTATAGGTGACGACACAATGCTGGGCGATCAGTCCTACCGATACCTCACTGTAGATGAGATGAAGTCTCTTGGCGATGATTCTCTCCCCATCGACGTCACCAAGGATGAGAAGATGGATGTGTCTTTCATAAGCAACTCGATGGCAGGTGAGGAATGGAATTTTTGGGGTTATGTATCAGTGTAGGTTATATTCTGTATCTATGTATGATCTATTATTACACGTATTATTATTCAGTTACTTTATGTATACTGTATATATGTCTACAGGATAGCTCTATTAGTTGAGCTTAGGTGGTTGTCCTTGAGTGTCTAGTGAGGGCCATCCTGATTGGTCCAGGGCTTAGCACAAGAGGAAACTGAAGTGTCTAGTGAAAACCTACGATGTTGAGTAGAGTCACTGTACAATATACCTTCTCGCATCCAACCCAGGATTGAAGTTTGGACATAGTAGTGTTTGATACCACTGTCTGTACCACAAACACCTCTATGGATGGAATCAATACAGCACAAAATTTAGTGATTCCAATGCTGTTGTATATTTGTTATTCTTATCGACAATGAAGATGTTTGAGTTTATTGATAAAGTTTGACTGAGAGAGCAATGATATCTCAAGCATAACTAATGGTGTAGAGAGCAGACAGCATGTATGATAGTTGTTCAGGAAGGGAGATAATATGGGCCCTGCTGTACTTAATCTTCAAATCAGTGAATGTTACAGTGCTTAGAATTTCCAGTTTGGGTCAATTAGTGCATATGATGAATTTTGTGATAGTGTGTGTTTAGTGCATTTTAGGGTTAGTTATGGTGTGGCTGAATTAGATATTAGATGTACAGTATTGTAGTTATTTATTTTATCTGTGTATTTATTTATTTATTTTTCTAACTCATTCATAGCTCCACCAGTGGCTCCAGCAGATCAGTTGAGCCCACAACATCAAAAGGAACATCACTACCCACAGTTCACCGGTCATTATCCATCAGACAATGTTGATGTTGCCAAGACTCCCATCCTTGCTGGGTAAGTTGGTTACTTGTCCCTACGTTGATTTTTTTTAAATATATTTCTATCGGTATAGATATTTTTACTTTTTACTTTTCAGTTTGAAGAGCAGTTTAATGTAGCTTATGAATTCCAGATATTATTCTCGTTATTATGCCGCTTGTGATGGAGTTTTTGTAGGGCATTTAATATGTTCTCGTATATACCTGTAGACGCAGATTATGAATATACCTGTACAGTATACTGTAGTCGCATTTTAATGTAAAGGTATTTTGTGTTAAAAGTATGTAGTTGTTGTATAGATAAGAAACATATTTAAAGCTGAAGAGGAGGGAAAATTAATTAATATGTACATTACAGTATTAGTGTATTTATTGATTCAAGAGACTGTCGGTAGAAATAAGAAGATTTGTCAGTGTAGGAACAAAGGTGAAATAAATCAGTTTCTGGTTCATGATTACATGTTAGGTTAGGTTGAGTTCTTAGGTTCTATGTCACTGCAATGTTGTATATAGGACAAGTTAGCCTTCAGAAACAGGGTCCTGGAAACTGGAGAATAACCATCTTAATCAGTATTTTTTAGTATAATTGGTGTATAAACAGAATTAGTTTGTTTGCCCCATATAAATTACTTCAAAATACAAGTTAAGTCAAAAGTCTAACTTTCATATATGTTATTTATGTTAGTTGTTGTAATAGTCAGGCAAAATATTAAAACTATTCGATCTTGATATATTTAGGTACAATTATTTCAACAGGGAGGCAGAATAGAAATATATATTGTAATTTACGTTGAATACATCTAGTGTACTCGGCATCAGTTTAATCTTATGTGCAGTATAGTGTCATATTTTCCATAGTGGATGTGTTGGTAAGCAGATTCCCCGTACTGTATAGCGTCACCATCCTCATACCTAAATGGAAACTGAATCTGAAGAACTTGAGACCCAAATTTTTATATCAGTTGTATTTTTATAATGGTTAAAACATTGCAGGACTATTTTATGTATACCAGTTAATATTATGGGTTAAACAGTATACAGAGTAGCTATTGGTATACAGAAATTCTCTACTATTTAGTATTTAACAAGCAGTGTTTTTATTGGCATCTTAATTAACTTTCTCTTGTTGCTGTTGTGTTTTTCCACAATTGTCACAGCTCTAAGCTTCTTGTATGTTCATCAACACATACTTAACATGTGAGTGTTCTGTGCTTAAGTCGAGATTCTCTTCAGGATTGTCAGGCTGATAAAACAATATGGATACGTTATTATATTCTTCACCATCTAACCTCAGTAATGCCTGGCCAAGTTTGTATCGGGGTGTTAAGGTTCTCGTCCCCCTGGTGTCCTGTCATAACCTTTCCGCTTGACGTTCTTCACCTTTCAGACAGAGACGGTTTATTCTCAGACTGTATAAAGGATAACATTATTGCTTGCAGAGGACCGGGAGTAAACCAACTTTCCATATCAGGGCTTGATTATACTCTCATGATGACTACATAATTGGCTAAAGCTTTGCTGGTGAGGTTTTAAATGTCACAGCTTTTGGGGATTTGGTGTCTATGAGCAGATTAAACACATACAGGTAGAGGTATTGTATATATTATAAGATGTTGGATCTGAGGGACTTACAACAGGTGCAGTAACAGGTGTCATACTGATTATGGGTGTGTACTATTAACCCCTTCCACACAGTGACATAAAACTTGAAGTGAATGGAGGTAGAATTGTATAAATTTAGGAAAATATTGAATATTTCTAAGTTAATTGGATTTGTGTGATGTTTAGTTGTGGATGTTTAGGTTTTTACTCCCCCCGGCATTTATGAAGGGAATTTAATCTCCATATTAGCTGAAGAAAGTAAAAAAAAAAAATGCCAAATTGATATCTCGGCCCCTTCAGTAACGGATTAAAATGATCACGTGTTATAGAAAAAAAAAACGTAAATTTTATATTTTCAACGAGGAAAATTGAGCAGCTGATTTTGTCTCATTTTATTACATACAATACATTTATGTCATTCTACCCAGCGTGATCTTTCGGTGTATTATTTAAAATTTGTGAATTTTAAATATATAATTTTATCTTTATTTTGTATTGTATATATTTTAAATATGCCATGGTATCTTGGATTCATTGGTAAAAGGATATACAGTATACTCTTGAGATTTTTTGCAATTCATTACTACTTGAAAGCTTGATTTATTAGCTAGATATAAAGTGATACTGTGTTAGTTGAGGGTGCTCCGGGGGTTAGAGATTTTATATATAGTGCTGTTAAAATGAAAAGTGAGGAGGAGAATAGACAGACTATAGGCTTGCCCAAGTGACCAAAGGGAGGAGGGGGGTTGCTGGAGGATGTAGTTTCTTATTTAAAATTTGTCTTTTTTACAAACCGTTTTTATTTGAATTTTTAAACGTCTTCAGATTTGGGTTACGTATGAACTTGATGTTCCTTAGATTGAATTCCTTTTTTGTCGCATTTTAATTATCTTCTTCATTATGTATCCTGTGTAAGGAACGTGAAGTGAAGAAGATTTAGATTAACGCCCAAATCTGAAAGAACGTTGGTACTGTTGTGAGTGTGATGAGGTGTGTGTTGAAGGGGTTAAGAATGGTATGAATACAGTAACATGTAATTCTTATGTACTGTAGTTGTAATAGGATTCCTCTTGGTAGAATTTTTATTTGAAATTATCTCTTTATGATTATATGTTAAGGAGAAATAAAGTCATGAAACTTGTAGAAGAGTAAGCAAGGAAAAAAAATATAATGATCTGGCTTTGGGGTTGGTAGGCCGGAGTCTTTGAACACGACTCTCAACACAACTGTAGACTCAGCCATGATTGAGTCTCAGATTGAGCCTCAGATCATCCAGACCAAGTTAGCTCCTCAGTTGTCTGCCCAAATGAACCAGGAACAAGTTCAGCTCACCCCAGTGCAGCAAATACCAGTTCAGAACAACTCAGACCAAGTCACGTCGGGCCAGTTCGCTTCCGTAACTGAGAAGTCTGCCGAGATTCTCAATGGGTGGGAAGGGTATGTCCCAAGGCTTGTGTGTGTCTCCAGGAAAGATTATGTAGCTGAAATAACGAGTGTGGGTTCTTGTGTTCATTTTTCTCACACAAATTGGTGCACAAAATTCAGTTACAATTTTGTATCTTTATTAATCTTTTTTATAACTTTCTAATTCCCATAAGGACCTGGAGTGAAAGCAATAATTACTTCACTGATTGAATGGAAGATAATACAAGCAGTCTATTAATTATTAACATAGATCTTTAATAATACTGTCATGCCTTATTCAGTACAGCACTGTGGTAGTTTCGGTGAGAACATTTAAACGTTGAAAGAAACTATCACTTAGAATAATAGGGTTAATATCGGAGTAACTGTCAAATAAATAAAGTTTTGACGAAGAGTGAAAATTATATTTAGTGTTTATATAAAATAGTTGAACTGTTATGGAATTTAAAACTATGCATATGAATTTTCTGGAGGCATCATGCACCTGGGTAAAACGATGTTTATTGTGTGGTTTGAGAATTTCCTTTATCCGCACCACATCCAACCCCATTTACCTCATGTGGACTGTCATCGCAGCACATGTTGTTGATGTGCTGGATACCTGCCAGGCACTGATGACATATTACTTCCCATTGATTTATTTTCCTAACTTACCTCTTGGCTGTGCTTGCAAGTGATTGAAATTATTGTTATTTTTATTTCATATCATAATTATATTTTTCTTATGTAGATTTCAGTCATACATAAGAAATCAAAGTTTAGTTCAGTTATGTGTAATAGATCGGTTTTTAATTTGTAAGTTTCAGCATCAGTAAACTATAAATCTATTATTTCTAAAATTCTGCATGCAAACTCAGCCATTGTGTGTGTGTGTGTGTGTGTGTGTGTGTATTACATCAGTCTCATGAAGTACTCTACTTGACCAAAAATCTGAAGGAAATTATGTGCATATTTCATATTTGTAGTTCAAATGACTTGTCACTTTGGATATAAGAAAATTTATGTTTTGAGAAAGTTTGCTTGGAAAATGCAGTGATCATTTTCTTCTAAGAATTCCTTTACCTCTTAAAAGATCATTCAGAGGAGTGTAGTATTATTAAGAGAGTTTATACCCATCTAGAATGGATTTTCATGAGACTTCTTTAGTGAATATTAATGATTTACTATAGTTGTAATTGCAGGAAATATTGGAATGTTGCTACAGCACTAATTATTCATTGCCCCTGTGTCTGTCTGTACTTGTCAAATGTCATGTAGTATCTAAAACAAGTATAATTTTTGACATCATCATCATCATCATCATCATAGAAAGTGTTAACTATGCAGTGATCATAGAAGCCAGTGGAAAAGGTTCAGTTTGAGCATCTGTTGCAGCTTTGATGATTTAAGTGGGAGGTTTTGTTGCATATTATGATAACTTATCTATTCTCTATGGGCTGGTTCAGCTACAAGAGTTTCCAGAGTCTGGGAAGTGCCAATCGTTCATCAGTGTACTCGTTTCTCACCAGCGACTCTGAAACTCCGGAGAATGGTTGGCCATATTTTAGAAGGTAAAACAGGGCATTGGAAACGACTAAAATAACTAATGTCCTGTTGCTTCGATCTGTGGGATAAACTGTTGCTGGAATTATTTCTTGTTTGGGAATACACTGTGTTGGGCCACTTGATTCAAAATTATTGCTCTTTTCTGTATGGGTCTCTTTGACAACTAACAATCAGTGTTTCAACATATTGCTCACTCAGTCTATTCTTGTATACATTTTCAAAGCTTTGCTTAGGGTTAATTTTGCTTAAAACTATGGAAGCCCTTTGAAGTAAAAATACTCATGAGTATTCTATATTACTACAAGAGTCAATAGTACAAGAAATGTTAATAATCTTTCAAAATATATGAAATATAATTTGTGGAGTGAATAAAGATGGCCACTTGTGAAGCCAGGCTCTGAGATCACCCATGAAAAAGCCACTGCCAGGTGCCAGAAATAGATTCTGTGAGACACGTAGAGAAAGTCCACGGCTGGCTCAGTCTTGGCTGGGTATTGTGACGGGCTTCACTACTCCTCTCCACTCTCCTTCCACCACATAATGGCTGTTAAACAACGGTAGTTATTATTGTAGGATAGAAGAGTAACCGTAGGAGCTTTGAGTGTTGCCTGATTGTGTGATTTGCTACACTACTCATAAGTGAGATGTAGGATAAGGAGCTTTAGGTTTGTTAATGCCTATTTATTGCTTTTGTCCCCCATGCCCCTCCCTGTTTGCTGTTGGTTCTAAATCATAAATCAAATTAATATTTTTTTTGTTATATTGCAAAATTCATCCAATTTTAAACAGATTTTTGTTGTTGCTTATCTAATTAAACCAATTTTATCCTAATGTATTCAGCACTGTTGATAGTTCATCTTTTAATGTTGGCTTAGTCTGGCAGTAATCCATATAAAGCTTGATTTGTGTGTGCACTTGGTCTGAAAAAAGCAAAAAAAAAAAAAAATGATTAGGTGGCTTGACAAGTTGGGATGTACACCTGTAAGCCAGCACTTAAGATGTGGTATAGTCCTTGGGTGGAGTAGGACCTTTGCCTGAGTGCTGCAGGCTGGTGTGCTATACTGCTGTGTTAACTGTGAGCCTACTTGCCCTGGCCATGGGGGTTACAGAGTGAGCCTGAACAGCCTGGCGTCCTGTCTGTCATCTGGGACCAACACCTCGGGCATGTGGCGCGACAGGTTGGCACGCTCACGTCATGCATCCTATAGTCTCCACCAATACTCTTATAGAAACTTTTGACCCAATTTGAAGTTTGTTGCAAGCATAAAACATTGTGTAAAGTGACCCATTAATATCTTCAGGAGTTGTTTACATGTTCAAAAATTTTCTCCTGTCCTGGAATTGAAAAAAAAAGATCTATTCTATGTTGATTAACCTTGCAGCAAGTTTTGAGTGGGTGCATTCTAAATCAATAAGGATGTTTAGTATTCAGTGAGTCTCCCTGTTTGCCTGTATCTATCTCTGCCCACTCCTGACAACAGAGCTTATGACAGGGGGGTCTGGCAATGTTCCAACACTCTTGGAGATGATTGAGCAACCTTGTTACATGAGCTTTGTTATTTCCTGTAGACAAGATGTGATACCATAACTCTTTTAGTGCATTAGAGATAAATTTACTCGTTTCTGTTTCAGTTGAGATTATAGATAAGATAAAGAACGGTTATACAATAAAGTTAGACTGGGCTAAAAATAGGGGTAGTAGTTAAAACTAGGAGTTCAGTGGGGAGAAGTTGGATACTCTCCACTTTTTAGAGGGAGTGTAATCATCGGTGGCTGTTTTGTATGCGTGTTGCTTGTATATGTTATAGTGTAATTTTGTGTGTGTGTGAGTTTTCTGGTGTGTTTCTGTTTTGAGTGTTCTTGTGTGTTTTGTTTGTGTTTCTTTTTTGGTGTGTGTGAGATGCTTTTCAGCGCAATAAATCATACAAAATCTGGTGGATTGATAAGAAACTTGGTAGGTCACTGGGTCAGAAGTCAGGATCACTGGTACAGTATTGCCCTAGCTGGTTAAGAAGTCTCCTGGTCTTTAAACTGAACCAAGGAAATAGGAAAAAATAAACAAAAATGGGGTTTAAGTAGGCATTTAGAATTTATGCTGTATTATGAGTGCTAAGAGAATTGATAGATTAGAGATTGAATATGTAGCAAATGAATATGAGATGGCATAGAAAGATGTGATATGTGAATGATACGCCCAGTACCATAAAATGATGTTATTGTCTGTGATATTATTGTGAAAAATAGGAGAGGCAGAGATTAAACCAAGAAACAGATGGTATTTGTGAATAGTTGTGAAAAATGTATAGGAATTTGTACATGTATATAAGAGTATAATTTTTTGATCCAGAATATTTATTTTTACTCTTCACCATAATATTGAGCTGTTGTTGATGTTCATTTTATTAATTTCTTTAAAAGAGTTATGCATTAGGTCTTGTCTATAAGGTTATGTTGTACAGGTTTTAGTGGGCGTTAAAACTGGGTTCAGCCAAAGCTGTAAACTTGTGGCAGCAACATTGCCTTGTGGTAGTGGCTTCTTTACCTTTGAGTGGTGTCACATAACATTGTAACCTGGGACCCCAACATGTTCCTTAAAAAAAGTATAATTAAAAAAGTATGACAGTTTTTATATTATTTTGTTACTTTTTTTATTATTTTTGGTGATTTTTTGTTATATTAAAATTTTTACTCCTCAAGAAAGTGTATACCATTATTTTACTGTATTAGACGCCACTCGTCAAGATAAAGAACGTCATTCACTGATTACGATGAGATTGTTGAAGCATGAAGAGCATAGAGCATGACGACTCTTTAATAAATGAAGTGTGAACATAGAATGCTGATGGGGAAAGAAGACTGCTTTATCTACCTCTCTCCTTGATGAGTTTAGTGAAAGACTGGTAGATAAATAGTACAGTTTCATTCTTCTTTTTTTTACACCAAATGAATGAAATGTAGAGTTTTCCCTCCATGACTAATATAACTAAACAAAATATATATATACCTGTATATCATAGGGTATTAACTTCTAGTATTGCACACACACTGTTCCTACCCACAGCATTTCCTACCTCCAGCTTAAATAGATCCCTCTCTTAGAAGTATATCGTACACCTTCCGAGAAAACATCAAACACTGGCTTTTTCATGGCACACGTGGGAAGCTATTTACAGCATTAACTTGTGTCCCTCCTGTATGGAAATTTGGCTTCGACCAGGAAATTGACCGTATGCGTTGTGAAAATTTTTAACCACGGATGTTATATGGGCCTTGTAAATCTATGTAAACTTTAACCACTGATGTTATGTGGGCCCTGTAAATGAAGACTTTATCCATTATGTGGGCTCTGTAGATAGGAACATGGGCCCCAAGGTAATTGCTGTGTCAAGCTGCCACAGTAGAGGAGGAACAGAAAACTGAAATTGGTAAATCAGTCGTGACAAATATCAAATTAATATCTAAGGAAGACCTTTGATTTGGCTTTTATCATTGTTGAAACTGTTCTTGCAAATGTTAACCTTGTATTGAAGTTGTGAGGATTGTTTATTTGATATTTTTGAATCTAAATACACTTATTTGTTTTTCCAAATACAGTATTATCGGTATATAAAATCATTTGATAATTATAATGTTAACTCTGGTAATTTGTTAAAGAGAAAGAGTAATTTAGTTTTATGTTGAAAAGTTTGTGTGAGAGATTGGAAAGAGGATGGTATACTGAGTTAATGAATGTAGTATTGTATTGTGAACAGCAAAAGGTGAAAATAGTGAATAATGAATGTACAGTAGTATAGTATGATAAACTTAGTAAGTGTATAAAGGCAATGTGTATGAGAGAATAGAGTGAAAAAGAGTTAAGAGAAACAGAAGTAGATATATATTTATCGCTAGTGATGAACCAAGGAATACATATATAGAAGAAGGTTTTATTATTGCAGTAGTCAGGTATTTGCTGTGAATTTTGATAACCTGTTCTCTGTATATATTTTGGAATTGAAATTTAGATACCAAGAGTTGAGATATAGTTTTATATTGCTAGATTATATAAAGATTAGTGGAAGTAAATATTAAGATGAATCAAGTGGTGTAGGAGTGATGAAAGCTACAGTTGTAAGCAGATAAATGTGGGGCAGTGATGGTGGAATAGTTAAACAACAAGTAGGTAAATTAGATGATGTTTTTGAAGGAGTAGCGTATGGAAGTCAGAGTGAATAGACTAGGGACAGTGGTTATCAAAGGGGAAGGTTAGTTATTGTGGTATTTAATGTTGATGCAGTGTCTTGTGTAGGCTGATGGTTGATGTCAAATTTGAAAAAAAAAATAAATAAAAGTGTGTGTAAATGAATTGTATTCGTGTAGTGTAGAAGAAAGTTGAGAGTAAGGCAGTGGGAAAGAGTGAAAGGTTACTTAGCTAAGATAGATATTGGAAGTGCGCCAAGATCACGATGTATGAAGAATGATTTAAGTAGAACACCTGGATGCCATGTTAGAAAAATCTCATAGGATATTAATTGATTTAAATGTTCTCTTATTTGTCTAATTTCCTCAACCATAAATACCAGAAGGTAATACTGTACTGTACAGGAAGCTCTATTATGAAATTTTTTTTTGAAGGTTTATGGCATCTATATTCTACACCAGCCATGAAAATGTAACTTTGGGAATTTTCCAGGAAGGATTAAACTGTGGGAGTCAAGTCAACAAAGGCAGAAATTCTGTTCTCTGTGATTTAGAGTTATGATGCTTGTGCAGTTGTGTTGTCGTAGGCCAGCTTACCAGTGTGTGTTTTTGTTAGATGGTTCCGTAGGGGTGTTTTAATCGTGATGTGACTTTAAGTACTGTACAATGATTTGGCATTGTTCTTGTGTGAATTGTGAAGCAATTACTGTACCGTGTTGCTTCGCTGAAAAGTGCCGTTGATGGTTTACGACTACTTGAATTTGAGAAGGAATCATCGCCTCTTTGTCTTAATCAGCTGTCTGTATGTTAGTCATGATTACACAACACAGTACATTTTTTGTGTGTGTTCTAACATCCATTGTTCTCCACAAGCTAACTTTTTATGTGGGGCTTTTGTACAGCTAGTAACTAATTGTGCATTTCTAACCTTTCTTGCACGCTTCATGTAACAGCAAACTCTCCTGGAAGACGTGAGTATCCAGTGTTTTGGCCTGCGTCTAGACTTCTCATACATTTATTTATTCACAATAAAAAACAAGTTGATTACTAATATTCTTGTACTATATTTCTTGGGTTTGTTTTGTGATCTTAGGTTCTGAGTAGAGTTTGATTGCATTCTTTTTTCAGCTTTTTTCTGTTCTTTGACATAATAGTAGGATGTCTTTTATTTCAGGCATTCTACTAGCTTAACAATTTAACTTTGAAATGATGCTCAGGATGCCATCACTACTGTACAAAATTGTCTTACTGCCTGTGCTGTATTTTGTCATATGCTATATTGTGTAAATGTAAATTTGTTAGTGGGATTATACTGAGAATCCCTTTGAAAATACAGTTTACAGAGAAATTCATTGATATGTGATACTACATTTGATTATTATGGACCTAGAGATGTCTTCCTACATATTTCTTACTTAATGATAACATGAAATTTATAGTCAGTGAGACCATTCATTCAAATTCAAAATATTATTCCAGAGTTTTTGCATAAAAGGAAAAGAATTTATATAATAAGACTTCAGATATAGTCAGTTTTTTAGTTAAGAGAAAAATATATTTATACTGAAATACTCTACACAATACAGAACTGTTGTTAATAAGAATGAACAGCTCTGACAGTGATTATATGTAACAGATTCTTGGTGAGCTTCATGGTTGATGCTCGAGGTGGAGCCATGCGTGGCTGCAGGCATTCTGGCGTGCGTGTTATCATTCCACCTCGAAAAGCTGCCATGCCCATGAGGGTCACCTGCCGTTACTTGAAGAAGGATAAGTTGGTCCACGCTCCCCCGCTCATGGAGGGCGAAGCTCTTGCCTCAAGGATCCTTGAAATGGGTCCCGCTGGTGCCAAGTTCCTCGGGTGAGTTGTCCTGTAGCAGTAAATCTTTCTCTTGGTGTCAGCAGGATGTATATGAGGATTTATAAACAAGAACAGTCATGGTTAGCTTGTCTAAAGTGTTTGTTCATGTAACTATCAGACTCTTGGTTAGTTGTCTATGTTCATTTGGTTTTTATCATCTTAATTTGTCTGAGAAGGCTATAGTCATGCCATTAAGTTAATATTTAGTTAATATGAATATTTTTATCTGTGTGACCAGGTATAATACAAAGCAAAATATAATTGAAGTTTATTTGTTTAGCTTTGATCATGTATGAATCCCTTATATAGTAAAGGCCATTACAATAAACACTTTTGAAAAATTTCTCCCTTTGCCAATATAAATAATCCATTTGTGTCGTGGAAAGCTTTAAAATCTGCAAAAAAAAAAACAAAAAAAACAGACTTAGAGTAGACCAGTTGGTTAGAGTATTAATGGAAAGGGCACTTTTGTTACCTGACCGTATGGCCATAGCTAATTCTATGTTACTTCTGTCAGGGATAGAACAGAATCTCATCTCTCGTACAATCTTCTCCAACAGCCCTGTGATTATTGAGGTGCCGCACTTTGCTTCCCTGAGAGGTAAAGAGCGTGAGATTGTGATCCTTCGCTCAGACAACGGAGAGACTTGGCGGGAACATACACTCGAGGCTACTGAGGAAGCCGTACAGGAGGTTCTGAATGAGAGCTTTGATGGAGAGGGTAAGTTTGAAAATAGTTCCTGAGAATGTGAGTCCCATAGGTCTGACTGCTTGTTGGGGGCAGTGTGGTTATAACAGTGTAGATTAAGCTCTCTTTGATGAGGGAGGCACTGCACTTGATCATTCCAATTGTAGAATAAAAGCTCACTTCCTGTCCTGAGGTGTCACTGCTTTGTGACTGGGATGCTCTCGGTCCACAGTTATAAATAGATACCGAGCTATATACTTATGAAGGCTTAGTACTCGACCTTCTTGCCACTTATCAGGTCATCAGTCTTGTGGGACCCATTGTGTTTTTTTGACTCTGAAACAATTCCAATATATTTCTTGTCTTTACTCGAGTAATATTTTTCTTAGGACAGTGAACTACTTGGTTTATTGTTATATTTGTATGAAAATTAATTATTAACTGAAAATAAACCAGAAATGTGAATTAAATGTACTAAATGTTTTGCCAACAGAGTTGAAGCAACTGGAGGACCTGAACACCAACCGCATCACTCGCATCCTTACCACCGACTTCCCCCAGTACTTTGCAATTGTCACCCGCATCAGGCAGGAGGTAAGTATTTATAATTTTTTTTAATCTCTGTGGCTTTAGGACCAATGTGTGTGTATGCGTGCATGTGCGTGTCTTCTGAAACCTCTGTACATATTCCTGAAATCTTGACATAGAGAATGATCTTATGATTTCCAATACATCATCTCTCTCACTTCTGATTGCTCCTCCTTCATGTACCTAGATTCCCCTATTTCACATCTATATGAGTAGGTGTATGATTAATAGGGCAGAATAACAGGGAGTGGATCAAGGCTATTGTTTTTTGCCGAGAGTTTTGTAAATGTTCGATTCTTGTTACGAGGAACAGTTATTCCCCTGTCTCCTTGGATATCTAGGTGCAGCTGAGAGAACAAAAGTTGTTTTTTTACAGTACCTTGCTTCTTATATAATGAATGACAAGTTGGGTTCAGTCATGAGAGATATGTGAGCTGGGAACATGGGTCACTCATCAGGGCCTATGACTATAAGGAGTTACTAGCAGCCTTTGAAGCATAGTATCCGAGTCAACAGTGATTACCACATTGCCTAGTGGTATGTGATCTCATGTGATCAAATAGAAGAATTAATAGCAGAATTTAGATATCTTCAGAGATAAATAAAGTATCTCAGTGGTATCCCAGATAATCATGTTTACGTCATTGAATATTCTCACATATTAAAGAAGCTCATTTTTGTTTACTGAAATGAGATGTATAATTCTTTTCTTTAGATTATGATTTTATAACATATGTACTGGCATTATCTTTGTATTAATTTTGTATTCCTTTATTTTTTCAGGTCCATGCAATTGGCCCTGAGGGAGGTATGGTGTCATCGACTGTGGTGCCTCAGGTCCAGGCGGTGTTCCCCCAGGGAGCTCTCACGAAGAAGATCAAAGTGGGACTCCAGGTAAACCTCTTCAAGCCCCGCAAAAACCACACTGGACCCATGAAAAAGATTAGCGTCAATAACATTCCCAAGAAGAAGCGATTTAGTCTTATTTGGTGAATTAAACACACACAGGGTTCAGAGAAAATTCAGGGCTAAGTCAGCTTGTTTTTGTTTGTTTTTCTCAACAAAGATATTTTCAATTTCTGCAGTTGCTTCTCATTATTATCATATAGTCCTGTATAACCACTTTTGACGTTTAAGTTTGCAAAGAATATTCTACGCTGCCAAGAATAGTTATGTAATACTTTGGGGACAAGTATTTCATTGGCCTTAGCATAATAATTCGATAATGAAATAAAACTGCTTATGGGCTGCATATTGCCTGACTGAAGTAAAGTTTATTACAATAATACTTTAATGAGTAATACTTGCTAATTCTATATAAAATTAGTTTTGATCTTAAGTGAATGAGAAGAAGTATTTAGACTGCAACTCAGGAAGATATCTTGTGGTAATATACAGTATTTATCAAGTTTATCATTATATGCCAAATTCTTAGAAATAATCTCAAGTACCACTTAAGCTAATAATCAAAGGGAATGGATAATTCACACACACTTGCTTACAATATCCGTAAAATTAGGTAATAAAAGCGTAGAGTAGTTTTAAGATTTTATTTATTGGCTTTTATTTATTTTACGCAATCTAGTCACTTTTTATACCTTTTTATTTCCAGCATTGATAGATTTAATTTTATTTTTGTTACTTTTCTTCTATTATTTTATCTGTGTTGTTTGTTGCAGGAATATTTTTTTATATAGATAAATTTTGGTCATGGTGAGATTTGAATACTACTTAAGATGTCACTGTATGGATTTTTGGTTGAGAGAGCTGAGCAAAAGTTATGATTCCCGTGCATGAGTATGTAGTGTGTTGATTACCTAGTTGTACTGTATAAGTGTTCGGTGTTTTATTTGAATTTTTTTTTTAATCTCCTACCACCACCATTTGCATGAGTTAGTTTGCACGATTTGGGCTTTTATTTTGCTTTTTAAACTCAGGATATTTTTTTTTTGTATTGCTAATTTCACTCTTGGTTTTATCTCGGTCTTTTGGTTCATGATTTTTCTAGTATTTTATTATTTTTGTTATTTTCTTTTTTCTGTGACGATTTTTTTTTAGATGACAGAAGGGAGTTAGAACTGAAGGCTTACTATAGACTTTTGAGTATTAGAAGGAAAAAATCACTTTAGAAAACGTTCACCAAAGTTAGCAGTCAAATTCCCAGTTAAAAAGACTTGTATATCTCTTTGGTCTTTCTATGCAGCAGAAAGACTTTAAGGCTGAACCTGTCGTGCACGGAGAAAAGGATGCGTTTCGTGGGTTATTTATGCTAGGTTTTCCTTTTGGTATTGTGAATAGTAAAAGTTATATCAGGATTGTAATGGAGAGAAAATTATTCCTTTGAGAACTCTTTTCAGTCAGTAGTCGGTGAACCTTACTCGACAATAGCCAATGAATCTTTGCATCTTTTATCCCGTGCATGACTTGTATTTAACACATATTATTGAGTCATTAAGTGATTCACATTGAAGAAACATCATCACCTAGTCTAACACATCCCTTCCTAGCATTACTCACAACTTAGTATTACAACCTGTAGCCCATACTCTTGGGAACGTGAATGTGATGAGACCAGCGACTAGGCCTTGGATAAAGCTTCAGTAAGGCCGACTTTCACTTGTTTAGTTTGTACAAGTCGAATCCTCTTATTGTAGTGTCCTAAGGTCAGAGCCTCTGATAATATCACAGCTGTTTACTGCCTTTTTGAGAGCAATTATTTTTATATGTAGTATTAAAACCTTTGGCAACAACTGTAGACTCTGTCATTGTACTGTACAGTATAACAAAGCGCTCACTTCAAAGTGTAACAAATGCAGTTTCTGGATATAGTGGATAACAACACATGATAAAGCTCAAGTGAAGTTTTGTGTACAGTCTACAGTACTAGATGGTAATATGTTGTATGATAAGCTAATACAGTAGTGACTTAAGATGTAGGCAACTTGTAAACATTAATGTTTAATTTATATTGATCTCAGCACATTGAAATATTAATTTATATAATATTCTTTTTACACTGAATCTCATACTTTAATTTTTGTGAAAAAAAAAAATGTACTTACACTGAACCACTAATATTACCAGCCGTTTCCCAGCATCATAACAGCGTGAACCTAGAAATAGTCTATGGAAGATAATTGTGTCCTTACGTTATGGTAATGGTGGCGTGGATGTGATGGTGTTAAACATTGCCTTACGTCATGTACAGGTTGTCATTATCTTCCATATAGCCACACATGTTAGAGTACAGACCAACCTTGTGGTACCCTCTCTCTCTCTTTCATCATCTTTCTCCATTGGATGAACAGCACCAGCCTCTTCTAAGTCTCTGTAGGCATTGTGTCTGTTCCAGGTGCTGCAGTAAATTTGTTTCCTCTTTATAATGGTTAAAGAAATCCGCTCAACGGGTTTCTTAGACATTGTGAAATATAAAACTGAGGTATTCATTCACCTAATACCATTGCACCTCACATTTGATGGACTAGTATGCCTAAGTGATGAAAGAGAAAGCAAATGCAGTTGGGATGTAGGCAGCTAAAGTTATATGATGTATCCTCTTTTATTGGATTTAGAAATGTCTCACTTCATATAAGTCTGTAGAGGCTTGGGGGTTGCCATGTGGTGGACACAGGTAAGGAAGGGACCGACAGACAGTTGCAAAACCTCGCAGCTTACACTAGAATCTCAAGCAACTGGGGAACTAATTAATAGTAGCATGTGGCTGTGTGTGGTTTTGTAACTCTCTGTGTCACATTTTCTAATAATCACTTGTGTTTTATAATGGGATATATTGACTAAATTTTGTGGTTAACTTACCTTATACAGTATATATATATATGTAAAATATATGTATACCAGTATATACAGTATATATGTCTTTTCATGTATACAGTATATTAATTTTTGTACAAATACATAGAGATCTCAGAGTGACAGTTTGAAAATGTGACTGGTTGTTCGATGAAGACTGAGCAGCTCGTGTGGACCTGCTATGTCTTGTTGAAGAGGAGGATGACTTAATGGCTAACTTGTCTCCTTTTGGCTTAGCTAACTATTGGCTTACTACTAACTGCAGCACAAACTAACCATGTTAGCTAGTTTGTACCACAGTCTTGGAAAAAATGCCCAATAAACTTAGTTTAACGCAAGTGGCATGAAGTTTGTTTTCACCAACTCGCCTGAACATGTGTAATGCGCAGTTAGCAAGGTTCGATGAAACAGCATTGGATCACTTCACCAACACTGTAGATGTTAAGATTGTAGAGATTTGAAGAATGTACAGTACAGTAGTTTTAGTCATTTCATTTCGGGTACACTGGACCTTGTAGAGACAATTGTAGCAACCACAGTTCAACTGATTTTATTGGGCTTTTGTACCATCTATCCTTCTCTTGATGCTCTGTGCTCTCTATGTGCTTCTTGTCTTGTTTGTTTGCCAGCTGCCTTGTTCGTCCATGCTGTGTCGAGCCTCGCTCATGCTGCTGGGTTACATGTACCAGTCTTCAGTCAAATTTTGTCAGTATCTTTGAAAGAATATCCAAACTTTTTTCCTGAGAGAATTGCATCTTTTGGATTTCCTTCTGTATAAAGTATATAAACACTTGATACTGATCCTGGGCATCATGATAGAATATAATATTGTACTGTATAAGATTCTCTAGAAATTAGCCAAATTTTAATAATATATCTTGACAAAATTTGACTGTAGTCTACTAACCATTGATTGGAAGGGATGTAAAAGTTCATTTAACATAGAAATTTGAAAGAAAAGGGACTCAAAATAGTACAAAGATTGCTACTCCAGATTCATGCAGTTGATACCACTCTATCAGAACACATTACTGTTTACTGTTTGTGAAGAATTCATCAGTGGAACAATTGTCAAAAACTCATAAATTTTGTTAAGTTGCCATCTAAATTACATAGAAAAGTAATATAATGAAAAGGTGCAGTAGACAAAATATATAGAAGTTTTAAGTAAAATTGATGCTCTTGAGAACAGCAAACAATTTATACAAGTTCCTGATGATAAGTTTATAAGAAAAAAAATTATTTGTATACAACATTTGAGGACCTGTGAAGTATTCTATATGAAAGTAGGACTGTGTCAAGAATGTGGAATGTTATGCTGGTTCTTCAGGGTGTAAGAGAGATGTGAAGTTTAGTGAATAGTGATGTGGGATATAAATGGGAAGTGAGCTGGATGTTGTTTCCAGATGCTTGGAAGATAAGTTATAAATGTTACTGAATGAGTTTGGAAAGAATGATAATAAATGGGAACTAAAAGTGATGAAAATAAGTTTAGAAATAGGGAAATAAATGCTAGCTTAGAGATTCAATGGGAGTGGAAGTGTAAACATATGGAATAAGTGATGAATTTAACCATAGCATCGTGAAAGAAATGAAGGTTTAGAGATGGATTGAGTCATGTATGAAGAGAGAGAACTGTCGAAGAAGATAAAGATTAGGGTGTACTGTACAGGGGAATTATTGACCTGATGTTATTCTTTGGTGTTAGGTATGGATTCTGAATGCCAAAGAAAGGGACGGGAATTATGCACACGAAAGCCTTGTGAGGAATAAATAAGATGCAGAAATTAAAATAATGATGTATGGAAGTGAAGAAAGCTTTGGGTTGGCTCTCATGATAGTGTTGATGTATTGAGAGGTGGCTGGGAGGAGGGAGAGAAGATGTGAGGGCTAAAGGGGTGAAGAGGTGAGGACTAAAGGGGCGAAGAGGTGAGGACAAGGGAGTGAACAGGTGAAGACTAAGGGGGTGAAGAGGTGAGGACTAAGGGGATGATGGAAGAATAGGGTGAAGGACATACTGAAAATAAGGAGGATAAACATGATACAGCAGTGAACAAGCATGAGCAGTGAATATAGCATTGATTAAATTTTTGAGGGAAGACAATCTGGTGATGATACCAGCTCATGTGAAGACACTGGCTTAAACTACAGTACATTTGGGTCCTTGTAGAACAGGAACACCACAGTATGACACATTTTTGCTGTAGTAAGGATGAATGAATAACAATAAAGGAATAGAGAGAGAGTGTGTGTGTGTGTGTGTGTGTGTGTCCACCCTACATGAAACAGGAAAAGGTTTGAAAGAGTATTACTCATTCCAAACTTTTCTGACTTAATGCTTAATGACAAAAGAACAACATATAATACTCACATATTTTACCCTTCATTTATTGTCATACATACTTTTTGAAAGCAATGTTTGTTAAGATGGTACAGTATACCCTTCCACAACAAGAGACTAAATCTGGTATATCCCTTGTCTTGCCACATGAGGCAGCTTCACCATAATAAGTGGTATAAGTGAAATTATATGATTTTATTGACATTTGATTCACCATCTGAATAGTTCAAATTTGCAAAAAAATATAAAATAAAAAAATAAAAAAAATGGCATGATATACAAAGACAATGAATATACGTACATAAATTTTATAATTGCTATTTGGATTTTGAAATTACTGTGTATAAAACTACACATTATGGCAGTGAATAAAGAGCAAGTCCTCACACATATACTGTACAGAAATTAAGAAAATAAAGCTTGATATTGACAAAAATTTTCTTGTACAGTATATGGATTGGAATATAATTATCTGTCTACATCCAAACACCATTGATTAGCAGTGCAAGAATGTGTTTGCCTGAAAGTTGTGAGAATAGTACTGCACTGTACACTATGCCTATAGAGCCGGCCACCTCACACAAGAGGAAGTGGCATAACTAGATGTTAGCTGAATTAAATAAATGTACCAGAATATTATGGTTCATATTGTGGCAGTATTGAATTTAGAATTGGTTTGTTTTTGTACATTACACTTGTACATATAGGAGGAATTCATTGTGTACACTTATTTACAAATACTACTGTAGTCTTATAGTATAATGCCAGTGATGACAAAATCTTGGGCCAGAGTAAAAAAATATATAATATTTACCTTGTTAAGTACAATCATAGTCTTTCAAAGTACAATTACATAGTTTTGAGTTAATTACGTTCATTGATAAAATGTGCGCCAAATACAGATGTGAACCGACAAGGCAGACAAAGAGTTACCATAGTCATATATTAAATACAGTATAGTACAGGTCACTTAGACTGAAGAGGAGCAGAAGACAGGAAATTAGAGAGAAACTCAAGGTGTAACTTTACTAAATTTATAAAGAGCTAGACTTACCATTAGCTTAGGCTGTGTGTGGTACAGGAGTGTTTCATATTATTGAGGAGGCTTCTTGGTAACAAATAATAAAGTAGGGTGTGTAGTGTAGGTCTTGGTTGGGAAGGAGTTAACTTCATATCCTGTGTTTGGCTTTTTAATATTTTAATTAATTGATTTTCAAAATTTTCTTCTGTCAAGTATTTCGCATCACCCAGGTTGCATCTACTCTTTGAACCATTATTGATTCAGTATATATATTTATGCTTCAAATATTATTGTATGTCGACAGCAAAACAGATCAACTTTTGTACCACAAGCATTCAACATTTTTTTCACATCTAGAAATTTTCCCTCCACTGTTTTATTCTTTTTATTTCAGTTTGTTTATTTTACATTGTTAGTTATCACCTTTGGTTCATTTAGTGCTGCTTAGGATTTGATGAGCATGATGAAATTATATGAGGAAAATGCATCCGTCAACTGGATATGTGTGGCATCTGTCGGTAAGGTAATTCCATGATTATACTTAGATGCTTACAATAAAAGTAGAAGCTCCATTCCCACACCTAAAATATAAACAAACTTGGGTAAAAAAGAATCCATTAACACAAAATGTATTTTATCCTGTAATCACCAGAGTGATTTACTGTGATGAAGTATACAGTATAATGAACCAAATTCCAAACCCACTGATAACTTTAAATTTTGCCGGAAGTAAGTGGAAAATGAGGATGTTATCGTATAAAGATTTAGCTTTGTAAAAGTATTGGAAGTTTGAAGAGTGTGCAGAAGTAGAAAAAGAACATTATGAATAGAATAATTAAGGATAAATGAACTGAGAGCTCTAAGATTTGTGTTAGCTGTTCGGTGATCAGTGAGTACATAGAAGATAGGAGAATAATGAAGACCTACTTGAAAGACTTGGGAAACAACCCGATGAAATATCCAGGTAAGAAAGGGAGAACACCTGTATGTATGTCAGGAATTGGCTTGAAGGGATGATAGAATCCAAATGTTATACAAAACAAAACTTGATAAATAAATATAACACAAAACCTGAAGTGAGATACTAGAGAAAAGAGTAAGGGATGTAGATCACCTGTACTGTACTGTTGTATTTAAAACTGTGACATGGACAGTACAGTGTTAAGTGAATTAAGAGGAAACAACACATCATATGAAGGTTATACATGACAAATATTGCAGTGATAATAGACAATAACTTTGGGGATATTTGGATGGATAATTTGGGGGTAAAAAAATGTAGAGAAGATGAATAGAAAGATAATGAATGTTTAATCAAGAACCATAAAATATCAGAATATGTGACAGTATGAGGTGATTGGTCTGTTTTTATGAAAGTGTCCAACTAATGTCATCCTAGAACTATTTTTTTATTAAAGAATGGGATTGTAATGGAAAAGTTGCTCAATCCAGCTATGGCTCTGAAAATGGGGGTTTTAAAATCAATCGCTCAGTTTTATAGAAAAGTAAATTTGTGTAATTTCAGGAAAAAATTATCAAAATAGTGAAACAGTAAGAAAATTGTCTCAAATATCAAATTTCTCTGATGTACAGCTTCCAAAATATGACATTCAGTTAGGGCAGTGTTTGGGAAGGTGTATAGTGGTTAGGGTGTAAGAATGCAATGGTCAAAATAAGTAGGAACCCTCCAGCACTTGATGATACAGTACAGCATAATTATACCTGTTCCTTTTCATATTGATTTTTGGCAGTCTTCAGTGCTGTATATAAATTAATAGCTTCCTGAATACCTTTTAAGATATTTATTGAATTTATAATAGGAAGCATAATGCAGGTAACAGACATTGAATCAATCATAAATTTTTTTTTTTTACTCGAAAGAAAAATGACATTGTATGAGCAACCACGTTTAATAAGTCTGCCACCGTCAGCTTCTCATTATTTTATGTCGTATGTCATACCCTTCCACTAATCAACTCATTCACTCACTAGTATCACACATATATTCCTAAACTCTACATTCAAAATCTGGCTCTACTGATAGGTTGTAAAAAACACAATAAACATATACAGATTAACACCTCGGCATAAGAACAAAACGTTTGGAGTTAAATTTCAAAATAAAGAAGGATGCAAATGGAACATATCTGGTTGATTGGGGTGAATGAAACCTAAAGATAATTGTGGTATATGGTTCTGAAATATGGCAGAATATACCAGTAATGCAAGTGTCAAGTTGGGGTTGTATGCTTGGAAAATAAACTACAGTATGAGAGTTGAAAATTTTACATACATCACCTTATTGATTCGTGGATGATAAAGATGTCACACACTCCAAAAAGTATCTTTATGATTTTGTGTTAGACATTATAACACAAAGGACGAAGGATTTTGACAACCCTACCGAGACAACAGGAGTCGCGGTGTTTGTTTTGAAATTCATTGGACCCTCCGTAAAGATAATTTTTGGAGTGTATGTGCATCGGAATGGTGGAATAAACGATTTAGTTTTTAGTGCGATCTATTTTTCTTTCTATAAAACTTTAATAATAATAATAATGTAGAGTTAGATATACTGTATATGGTAAGTGAAGAATTAGGAGAGGTTCTGGAATGAAAGGAAGAAACAGTATGTATGTGTGTGTGTGTGTGTGTAGATGAGTGAAATTTTGCCATGTATGTTAATAAGTAGGAATAGATAAACTTCCTAAACGTGGCAGAACTATACAAATAATATATCAGTAAGTATTATTAGATAACAACGGTAGAAAACAATTGTGTGACCTTGGTAAGTATGTTCAACCAGTGGCACCAGTCGGTTTATTACAGGCCCAGCCAATTCCAACCGACCTGGTGGCTAAACTGCTGGGAAATCGAGTCGCTGTGTCTCCAATTGTAACGGTGGAACCACGAAGACGCAAATTCCACAAGCCCATCACCCTCACCATCCCTGTGCCTCAAGCCTCCAGCAAGGGGATGATCAACCAGTACTCCGGCGAGGCTCCCACTCTACGTCTCCTCTGCTCCATCACCGGTGAGTGTGACGTTGGTTGTAGTTCTCCTGTCGCTCTTTGGTGTGTAGTCGTGAAAATTTTCAGTCTGTCTGTGTTTTTTTATTTTATTTTAGGGGATTGGTGACAGATGGGATCTAACGCTCTTAATAGTTTTTGTTTTATTATTTATTATTTGTCTGGGAATGCCTGTCTCTTATGTCACTAATTTTCTAAGGTTAATTTCTCTTAACTGTTCTCCCAGGCCTCTCCTGTGTTCTTAACTGTAAGAAGTGTGTGACTATTTTTTTAATGCCTTTGTCTTACTTCCTGTAGAATGATAATAGTTATTGTGATAAGACTTTTCAGTATTTTGATTCAAGTAGAGAAAGTTTATAATCAAGAAAGTACAATAGTTGTTCTTTAGAAAGTACTGTACTGTATAGGATTAAAGATCTTTGATATAGTACAGACTCTAGAGATATGTTTTAGAGGTTACATTATTGTCATCTCTCTTACATGGCAGTCGTAAGTTGGCTGCATCCGAGGCATTAACAAAAGTCACAGTTTGCCATTGTAATTCCAAAATTTCAGCACGAGCAACCTTATACCTAAGCTCACTGGTGATAAGAATCCACCTCTTTATGAATATTTGAGATAACAACAAAACCTTGATTGTAGGTTAAAATGTTTTTGGGATTATGAGTATAGGGTACAAGGTTGTTTGTGTTAGAATTTAAGAATCACATATTCCTGCATATTTTTTCATGAAAGAGGAAAATGATATGTTGACTGAATGAACAAGACCAACCATTTGGATATTATTATTGCTTTACAATATATGTGCATCTGGCAGTAGAACCCTGATGATTAGTTAGACACTTTCCTGATCATGGCCGTACTGCTTCTCTGTGTCGAGGTATAAGGAATTACATGTACAGTAAATTGATTGCTTATGTAAATTAATATTATGCATTACTAAAACAAGTAAAGACAAATTATTTACTATGGTAATCTCTCTCTTTTTCTGTTGAGGGTAATGTGTAATCTTCTTGTCAGAAAATAAACATCGTTAGTACGATAACTAACAAATGTGTCTTTGTCCCTTGAGGTGTATCAGATTTGTATGTGTATTTATGTTTCCTTGACATTTAAAGAACATTTTGAATTATCTTTTTCCTATCTCGATCTTGGAGTAATTTATTCTCATTGTTATGTTGAAAGTAATCAATCTGGGTTCTATTGTTCAGTGGAATACAGATATGAGTGTAATGTATTCATTTTTGAGCAGGCTTCTTATACAATGACCAAATGGTATATGTAGATGCTCTTATTCTCTGGATTTTTGATGAAGTATATTTAGTTTTGTGGCCGTCAGTTTATTAAAAATGTGAAGTACTTTAGTTCTCAACGACGTTCTAAAAAATAAGAAGGTGTTTTTGGACTTAAAACTGTTGCTACTAAAAGTAATTGAATTGTAAAATTACTTACAAAATTTGTCTTGGCGTGAATGCATTGCCCATGAATCAGAAACTTGAAAAATCTCTCTCCTTCAATATTTTTCTAAACTATCTCTTATAAAGTGTTTGTGTATGGTATAATATGTCAGATGAAGCTGGCTAGCTTCTCAATATCAGTTTTTAATGTTGCGCACTTATCTATCCCCCAACTCTCCCTCTCGTAGGTGGTTGTGTGTCACACATTGTAGGTTAGTTTCATTTCACAAACTCCTAATTTTTCCATATCCTAAGTTGTCTAAAACTTTAGTACCTTATCTTGGACTAATTATTTGTCACAGTAATATCTTGCTTTATATGTACATAATCCAATATCCTCTGTGCAGATACATATAACTGACAAAAGCTGTAGGAACAAAGGGTTCTTTAATATACTCTGTTTTTCTATGATATTACACTCACTGTCTCTTTATCTCACTCAGATGACTTTTGTCTAGTAATCTAAAGTACTGTAGTGTTGTGTTATGGCTTTCTACTGACTCTTTTCCACAGTGCATTTCTTTTATTGCTTTGAATTTCCTTTGAAAAAAGTTGTTCCTGACAGTCAGCATGGGAACATAATGTCTTAACGTGCTACTGATGAAGTGAACGTCACAATAGCCCAGTAGGCGTACAGTGTATCATGCAAACCTATTTCACTGGCAACCCAAAATAGAATAAATGTTAGAATGTTTAACACACTCCTAAAAAGGAATCACACGATGACTGGCAAGGTAAGGGTGAGGCAGTCACCTTATCACAACTTGCTCATTGGAATCATTACACTATATTCAGGAGCTTTTAGTATGCTACAATCACAGGAATTCTTTTGAAAAAATATTATTTGATCTGAAGAGTTAAAGCCTGTAGTGAAGCCCAAAACACACTAATATCGTAGATCTATAGATTAAAACAAACTATATCGATGGTTTTATAGAAATACTTCATGCACCACAGCTCACAAAAAAGCTTGTCAAATTGGTAATTTTGTGAGAGAAGGGGCTTGTGTTTGTGTTGTATGTGAGATTCCTGTACTGTATGTTGGTGAGGAATGTGTATGGTCTGCCTGGGAGACCCCCCACCACCTCAGTGACAACACGGAAAGACCAACTCTGCTCTCCCACTGTTTGTTCTGCTTGGACGCTTCAACTTGTCAGTTTTGTTGAGGCAGTTTTATTGTTTTCGTCTCTGTACTGCAATGTTTTCCCCTTCATTCTTTCTGACTTGTACAACATGATGTGCGAGACTGACCGTGACAAAGCTGACACTGGCTGAGCGCAGCTGGTTGGGGGTGGCCAGCTCTTCCCAGTACATCTAGGGCTGGCAAGGCTTGATGTCAACAATCCTCTCAGGGAAACATACCTCAGCAAGTAGTTACAATTATAGCATCGTTTTCTTAAGTATTGTATCTTGCCGGAAGCCTATAAAAAATCCAAATATTTGATTCTCATACAGAAAGTGTTTTGAAGCTGTTAATGCCCTAATTTTTGGTCTAGTGGCAGATATAAGGCAATGCCTTACCTGTTTGACTTTTCATATTGGTAGATAAAGGGTTAGAGCAGTATTCATAAGATGTGTTTGAGCCAAGAGATGCGATTGGAATTTAGTAATACCAACAAAAGCACCTGATATATATTTTGGTGTTGCCTATCCTGCCTATACTGTATACAATTGAACACTGTCATTATTTGCTTGTTAAAAAGACTTGTAAGTATTCAGTGGTAAAAGTAACCTGCAAATGCTGTATTTGGCAAGATGGTGAAGTAGAGTTTGCAAAATTTAAGGAAATGAAGCAGGAGTTGGTATTATTATTTTGCTTATGTATCTGTTAACCCAAGTGCACTCTATGAATAGGGCCTGAGGTATATGTACAGATGTACCATTGGGGTTCTGAACTCTCACTGTAGTTGGTTGAAGTCCCCATGTTTTTTTTCTAGGGGTTCATGAATACCAGAAGCAGTGTAGTGTTGATTTAGCAATTTATTACAATAGATTAGTGCTTGTGGAAGTTTGAGCCATGTATCTTTCTCAGTCCATGTAGAGAGAAATTAATAGAGGATCCACAGTTTCTGCATCTATTAATTTAAATTAATGTTCACATACTTCATGTAACAAGTCATTTTCAATATTAAACCTTGATCGTACCTGAACCCGTTGACCCAAAATCTCCCCAGCACTGTATGGTAGAAAGTAACATCAGTTATTCAGTTTTAGGCTTGTCCCTTAACAGTGTGTCGAAAAATTTCATATAATTATTTTCTATACCTGATATTCCCTTGCCTGTTAATCAGAATTTAACTTAAGATATTTAACTAAACATTAATTGGAATCGTTTCCCCAAACCTTTCTCACATACTAACCAAGAAACACTTTTACTCTTGTTATGCTGCACATGTGGGCCTCTACTGTAGGGGTGTTTCGGAAAAGATCTTTGAAAGGTAAAAATTCAGCTCCAAAAGAAAAGGATTGGGCATCTGGGTGGAATCTTTAAGTTGTCTTTTTAATGCTGATACTCTTTTGTTTTTTCTGCCATAACGCCCCTAACTGTGGTCTCTGTAACCCTCTTGAGTACTGTAAATATGGTCATTTTCATACCATTCTATTTACCCTCCACGGAAAAATGATGACTCACTCAATATTATTTTACAACTGCCCGTCTTAAAGCTGATATTGTGCTTATGAAAATTTCCATACATTACAGATTGCACTCAAGTTTAATGTTGTGCCTTGCAGTTTTAAGCAATGTAAAGAGAAAAAGAGTGGAATGCCCCCAAATCACTTGCTACTATATTATCTACTGCTAGAGCCACTTTCTCCTATCACTCCTACTGAAACTCTTCCCTTCACTAAAACTACTTCACATCTTTTTCTACAACTACCACTTTAACTGCTATTACTACTGTACTTCTCATAAAATTTCAAGCTTCTCCAGACATCTTTTTAACTCATGTGATTCCCTCATGATGTGGGACTTTGTTACGAAAGGCCTTGAATTTTTTGGTGGATGCCCAACAGGCTCCGGTCTTTTCTGAAGCAGTGAATGATAGTTTTGTTAAATTGGATGTTGCCTTTCTCCTTTTGATACCCCTTGCCTCTTTTTTGCTTGTGGCCACTTATTTTTTGCTTGTTTTCAACACAAGCTACAAGTAATAGAATTTATGGGAGTTGGTGCACAGTTGAATATGTGTGTGTCTTTGTTTGAGTAGAGAGAGCCATCCCTCGTCACCTGACCTGTTTTGTTCCCACCCTCTTTTATGAATACTGTACATTTTTCAATCTTTTAACTGTTGTCTATTTTTGAAGATTATTTTTTTAATGTATGCTTGAAAAAAGCATCCTTAACATATCCCTCACATGAAATTAAGTACACGATATACTTTGTCTTACAGAAACGGGATTTTACTCCTGCTAACTTTTCATTTATAACTCTCAGCTACTGTACTGAATACTGTACTATACAACTTTAATATGAATTGCATCTTTTTTGTTTGGGGGATATTGTACTTCACATGACTATGGAACACAATACTTGAATCTGTAACGTAAGGTAGTGATGTCTTACAAGGTCAGCTGATGAAGTTGCTTACTATATTTTAGCCTCGGAACCGTAAGGAAGGAGTCAGGATGACGTACATTTTTGTAAAGTGCTGCCTGCATAGTAGTGCATGGTGTGTTGCTTTAGTCAGATCCCACAAGCACCTGGTGCACATTATTAAATACGTACAGTTACCTGGTACATACGACTAGCCACGAACAGTCACTTGGCGCACACTACTTGCCATGTTCGTTCACTAATGCACATAAGTACTATTAATAGACTATCAGGTTTGTAACTGCACTAGTTGATCTATGGGCTCAAGATCACTCCTTTGAGGATTTTGAAGTAAATATAAGATTAAAGAATGATGAGAGAAGCTGGAGTAAAGCTGTTATTATTGTGCTATAAAGTGTTAAACTGATCCTTGTGAGTGACTTGAGACCCATACTACTACTATTGATTGGCTTATGGCCAGTTCTCTGGGAGATATACAGAAAGTATGCTTGGATAAAAAAAATGGCTGTTCCTAAGATAAACTTTCTAGTCTTATTCATGAAAAACATGTTGTTGGTGGCTGTATGTTATGAGAAGTCATCCAACAACTGTGAATGATAATCAGCAACAGAGTTGAGTCTCTCCGTGTTGTTCACTTTTAGCTTGCTGAGTTAGCAAGAGTTTCTTTTCACATTATGATCAGGGCTTCATATCAGGGTTTAAAATTATCATATTACTGTTGCACTTCATTCAAAAGTTTATAAGAATTGTAGTGATAATTATATTAAGACAGTAAAAAACATATTATTTGTTTCTACATTATATTATGCTTTGTTTTGGCTCACTAGACAACCAATGAAGTGTGACATTACCTTGATTTTTTGACCAATGGGCAGCCCAATGTATATGGAAATGTTTATGCAGACAAGAATACACAATACAGTTTCGCAAACCAAGTTTAACTGACAAAATGAAAGTAACTGAAATTTCTTTGAGGCCTCTGTTTTCATGTTCAGTTATCCTGGTGTTCAGTGATTAAGGTGGAATATTTAATCAAGGTTATAATTAACTTCTTTGTACTTAAAAAAAAATAAGCTAAAGGTGTTTGTTTAGAGGATCTGTGCAGGTAAAACAGAGGCCTGCCATACCCATTCTTCCCTCTCCCTGTTCTTGTGTAATTTTCTCCACAAGTCCTGCATGACACAAGGTTACATTGAGTTGCCACTGATCCACTCTTCTGGAATAACAACGAGTTAAGACCTTGTCGTCATTACTTAGAATTGTGATTTGACTCTTTTTAATGTCAATCATGGATTCAGAGAGGCCAAATTCAGATGCTTCTCATTCTGGCTGTCTGTTGATTATTTTTATCACTTATACCACTTTATAAAGAGTGCATACACTGTGTGCATGTCTTCCCATAGTATCCTAATTACTTTAATTAGTAAATTATTCCACTTCAATCTGATGACCTGCTTCTTGGGCTGTAAACAATATGAAATTCTTACTTCCTAAGTAGGTTTTGAGGCAAAAACATTTATACCTATCTGGCATTCTACTCTGAAATTACTTATATGCACAGTTAAAGGAAGCATAAGTTTTATTATTTGTAGTTAGGCTTTTTGATGTTATCCTTGTCATATAAATTATATTTTTGTCATATATTCCAAACTATTCATTACACAGTGGATAACATATTTGGCTATTGTATTGAGGCCAAACCTGCATGGTTGACAAAACTACTGTACTGTATGTAACAAATATTGAGCAAATTTTTTATAGATTTATAGTATAGTAGTCACATCTGAGACAAGATTTACCTCCTGTACCACAGTACCACACATCAGATTCTACATCTTGTACCATATAGTTAAACCATCACCTAGAACAGTACAGTACAGTACAGTACAGTACAGTACAGTACAGTACAGTACAGTATATGGAAGGTTGTAGGGTTCTTTATGGTGCTGATGGCACTAATTTACCTGTAGTATGTTTATGTTGATACAAACTCATAGTTTTGTCAAACATGGAGGTCTGACTTTTTTTCTTTGGCTCGTGGGAAAGGGATGCAATATGCTGCAGTATAATTCTTATTGAAATTTAATGAAGAAGTACTTTTACTAAAGTTTAGTGTAAAAGTCCCAAGTTATATGCATTATATATTTGATATAAAAGATCAAAATATTTCTCTCAAGGGAAAGTTAATGTTGACTGTTTAACAGTAATAACTTATTTGCTTTTGACAGCAGTTCTGTGTACAGTGGTCCCTCAGGTAACGAACACAATTCGTTCCAGAAGGTCGTTCGTTAACCGAAAATTTAGTTAACCGAAACCATTGTTTCAATGGGATTTTGGGTAATTGGTTCCAGCTCACCGAAAATTACATACAAACTAAAAATAAATGCAGTAAAGTACACTTACTTTGAGGTGTGCATGTAGAAGGCTCCTGGTTGATGATGATTATGGGAATTAGAAGTGAGGATAGAAGAGAAGGGAGAAGAGAAGGCATTGGGGTGGAAGAGAAGACACCCCATGCTTCATATTGCCATTTCACCCATAAAATTTTAGTTCACTTGTTGTAATTAAAGATTATTTTCTTCAAATCAACACTGCACTGCATTATATATTGTCAATATGTAAATTAAACTTCAGAATGACACACACTGGCTCCATTTTGGGTGAGTCAAGTGGCCGTTTGGCGCGCTAAAACTAGTTCCCTGTACTTCAATTATGTTAAATAATTGTTAAAATTACTAAAAAATTTAATATAAGACTTGGAAAATTATTGAATAGTACAACCTTCTTGATATTTACTCAAATGGAAACGAATTTTAGCCCTAGAACCAATTACTGTATTGGCGGACTAATACTACAGCTGGTGAGCAGCCGAAAGCAGGTGAAAACATGTTGGGAAAAATTCGTAAGGAATTCATTAACCGAAATTTTTTCGTTAACCTAAGTGAAGATTCTTATGGAAGGTAATTCGTTAACTGAAATTTCATTAACCGAGGCGTTCATAAACCGAGGGACCACTGTACTGAAATTATTCTTTGAAATTTGATTTATATATTTTACTTACTTTTTTTTTAACTATTTAACCACTACAGTATAATTATTACCAGCAGTTAAAGTCAAGTGTAGAGTGCAGGAAGCAATATTCCTCCCTTTTTCCAAAGTATTCTCTAATCATTTTGTTTCTCTTCATCTCCTTAAAGTGTCTTGTATCTATTTCTGGTCAGTTTTACTGAGTTGAGTGCCATACCTTCAAGATACACACAAGTCAAGTGTTACTTGCATGTATACTATCACAGTTTACTCAGAGCTCTTCTGATGTCACTATCTTGCCCCAGTATTTCTAGCTAATATGTGGATGCCTTTTGTAGGGGATAAAAGTATGTCCATGTATTTAATGAAATTTTAAATAAGCACAAGAGTGATACTAGAACCTGGTGTGAGTATAATGGATGGTAGTATTGCATCTTGGTTACATCTTTTGGCTTTAGTGACCATCTTGAGTAATGGACCTAAACTCAGTTCTTTTTATGTAAGAATGACTAACCTAGATGGCATGACTCCCACATCCACTTATGGTTCATGTTAGTGCAATGCCTGTAAAACTATTTTATTTGTAGAAGTTAATTTTCATTTTTTTTCCTAGCTTCTTTCAGTCTTTTAAATGATAGTGGTTGTGGTGTTCAGTTTTTAAAGTTGATAAGAACACCTTATGTGCTTATTTATATGGACAATATTAATAGATAATGTGTTTTTCAATAGAAGTCAGTAAAAAGCCAAGGATGCTCTTGTGTTTTGAATTTAGATATATTTTCATGTCATAGACATATTATTTCAAAAGTGATTCAATGTCCTGCTTTGATTTTTTTGTAATGAAAACTTATTGTTCTAGTAGAAAAAGAAGAGCATTTTAAATGGCTTTTGCAGTATGCAACTAAATGAAATGTTGATCTTTAGATATCAGGGTTTTTTAAATCACACTATATTGTGTAGGAGAAACCAAGTTATGTTCACAGTGACTGACTCCAGATATTTCCAGGAGGCACAACCCGTGCTCAGTGGGAGGACGTGACAGGCTCCACACCACTCACATTTGTCAACGACTGTGTCAGCTTTACCACTACAGTTTCTGCCCGATTTTGGTTAATGGATTGTAGCAATATACCGGAAGCAACTAAAATGGCTACAGAGCTTTATCGGGAGGCTATTCATGTACCTTTCATGGCTAAGTTTGTTGTATTTAGCAAGAGACATCAACTTGAAGAAGCAAGAGTGAGAGTGTTCTGTATGACCGACGATCGAGAAGATAAGACGCTTGAGCATCAGGAACTCTTTGTTGAAGTGAGTTATCAAGGAGTCATGTTGTTTGTTCTCTGTAACGGAACCTGACGATGAATTGTAAACATTGAAATTCATGTAAAAATTTTAATGTTGTGAAATATGTCAAAATAACATAGAAGCATACTGTACTCTTTTTAGGTTTTGTAATAAATAAATAATGATGGTATTTTTTTCTGATGTAATATTATGTAATATGTTCTTTTTTCTAAAAATTGTTTGATACATGAAATTAAAAATGGTTCAGGTTGCAAAATCTCGGGATGTTGAGGTGTTGGAAGGTAAACCACAGTTCCTAGAATTCGCTGGCAACTTGGTTCCAGTCACAAAGTCTGGGGACCAGCTTGCCTTTAACTTCTATGCGTTCCGTGAAAACCGACTTCCATTCACTGTTCGTGTGAAAGATCAACATGCTGACCCCATTGGCAGAGTGGCCTTCATGCGACAACCGAAGGTAAGGATCGGAAACATAAAGGTTGGAAGTTACCTAACGTGATCTAACTAAATACATCCTGTTATGAGAATTTACATTTTTTAATGGATAAGACATAATAATTATAATGTGCTGCTGTTGTTGAAATATACCATATATAAAAGCTTCATATATATGTTGTTCAATTAATAAAATGTTGCATTAGCTAGTTTATTTCAGAATTGAAGTTGTGTAACTCCTACGTCAATCTGAGTGAGTAGTTGAATAATATATGCTGTATGGCCATTCAATGGTACTCCATCTTGCCAATAACACCTCCCTGCCCTCTAATCTTCCAGGATGGGCGTTGGAAGAAGGGTTCGCTAATTAGCCTGCTAAAACCCCCTGTGTTTCAGGTTGGGCGCGGTGACCCCCCTCAGACCCCCATCTGTAACCTCAACATTGCCCTGCCTGACAACATCCAGCCCGAGCCTGCGCCCTCAGAACCTGACCTCCTCGCCCTGGAGAAGAAGTACTCCTTCCTCTCCATTAGTGAGTAGCTGTTGTCTTGTCTGGATGTCCTACTGTACCTACCAACCTCTCCCTCCATCTTACCTTATATTGATACAGTTTTATCACTTTTTGAACCTATTTTTCCTCATTTTTGATGGATAGATTTTTTTTTATCAAGTAGATATAAACACTAATTGTTTATCAGTGCATTAGATGATTTATCATGCATAATATTCTCGTAAAGATTTTGATTTGAGAATAATTTTTTTACCTTGATATCTCTGTACCTCTCTTATCCTCCATCCAGACCTGTTAACCGTCCATAATCCCTTGTTTTTTACTGACCTCAGGATCAATTGCTCTTTGTCACGTGGTAGTTGTTGTTCGTTTCAACTCTTTCAAAATAAGTTGTGTTTAATGGATTGTTCAGGATATTGGGATGTATTCAGATGTGCATAATAATGTAATGCACTTTAGGAGACATTTTGGGTAGGCATTTTATTTTGTCTAGCCATTGTCACTTGTGCATATTGGCTCACCTTCACTACACTACAAAGTTTCCAAATAATTAGTTATATTCCAAATTTTACCTTAGAGTACAGTACAGTGTTACTTCAGACTACATCCCTCCCTTCAGGTTTTTGTTTTAATTATTTGATCTCCCCGTTCACTGCCATGTCATTGTTACACGTGAAAAGGATAAACTGAAAATGTTGTAAAAAAAAAAAAAAATGGTTTGTAATGTCCCCCTTTCTGTGTCTTGTCTGTATTTAACTTGATCATCACTAATAGCCTGACTGCTTTTCCTTAACATGGGGATCACTGGCCCAAACCTTTTAAATGATCATTGTAGTAAATTTGGACAGCGGGAAGATAGCCAAGCCACGTCTTCTCCATGAGTGAGTATTGGTAGAGTGTGACGTCGTGACAAACAAATTCTGTGGGCTACCGGGTATGCTTACACCATTTATAAGTTGCAATATAACTGTGTTCTTAACATGTCTTGGTTGTATGATACAACACATATATTGGTTGCTTATCACTTTTAACCCCCCCCCCCAAAAAAAAATATATATATATACATATATATATTTTTTAATTTGGTCAATAATATCCAAGATTCTTCATACCGGGTATATTTTGTTTGCTTGATTTTCTGTTTGATAAAATTTCAGAAAAATCTTTTTCTATATGTATTGTACACATGATTATAGTGAAAGAACCAAGAGGAAAAATGGACATGGAAGTTCAGAATGAAAGAAGTGTAGATGATGTAAAAGAGAGAATATGAAAGAAGTATAGATTATATAAAAATGTTCCTCATTTTTATATCATCTATACTTCTTTGAACAAGTGCAAAAGATAATGAGAGAGAGAGAGAGAGAGAGAGAGAGTTACCCTGTTTAAAATATAGAGGATTGAAGAGTGTTCCAAATAAAACAAAAAGTTTTAAGTGCAGAGATGGAGACGACTTTAGCTGCACATGAACTAAAATAATAAGGCACAAGGAGTTGGTAGAAATGCTATTGATAGGATAAAGATGAGGTGAAAAAATAATAGTGATTTAGAAAGAACTTGTAATTGTTACTGAATGAGTTCTGGATAGAGTACACGAGGATGATTGTATTAGTGAATGTGAAAAAAAAATAATCGTAATAGAGAAGAAAAACGGGAGAAATGAACGTTTTTCTGGGAGTGGATGTTAGCAGATGGAATAGTGGATGATAAACAGCAGACTAGAGGAGGAAAAGGAAGTAATATATTAAAAGAATGATAGAAAAATGATCAATGAGAGTGCATAAATTAGAACTGGATGGTGAGAGAGAGAGAGAAGAAAATGGAAGTATGAGATGGGGACATGCACCCAGGAAACATCATTGTGGTTGGATGAATAGAGAACTTACCATTGAGTGATACAGTATTTTGAGAAGGGAATGATGGTACTACATACAAAGTGACAACGGTAAACTAGATAGACACTTAGATTCATGTTGTCAGTTGGAAATACCACATAACAGTAAATATCTATCACACAGCAGTAAGAATAAATGAACGAGGGTAAACGAAGGAAGAATATGTGTTTGTACTGTATTTGCACTTGATTCTGGCTACCGTGTCGTATAGCGGGAAGTCGCTTGAAAGAATAGGGGTGAATATATGATTTGATTTCGTTTGTGTGTGTGTGTGTTTTTTTTATGTCCTTTGTGTTTTTAGTGCAATAATTATGTCATTAATTGTGTCGGTAATACCATTGTCAGAGAATAAAACAATATCAAAGTGGCAGTGTATGCTTATGACGTACCAGAAGCCCTGACCTCGGGATACAGTGCCATTTAATTCTGTTTCAATATACTGTACTATAGTATTTTTCTCTTACTTATAGCAGTTGAAAAGGTTGTTATATTTCATGGTATAAAGTATGTAGTTTTTTGGTTTGTGTTGGCAGTTGGATGGGTTGTATACACTTTGACTAACCTTATTTGATTATGTGAGAAGGGGGTTGAATTATTGAGCATTATGGTTGTGTATAAATCATTACATATTTTGGAGTATTGTATTTACATTTATATTTCCATCAGGTAAAGCCGACACCATTCACAAGGCAGATCTTCGTCTCACTGACATCTCAAATATGTTGGGAACTGACTGGGTGGCTCTTGCCCATGAGCTGGAAATTAATGATTCTGATATCAACATCATCAAATCACAGTACCCAGACAATGCTCCCCAGCAAGCCATTGTTATGCTCAGGCTTTGGATGCAAACATCAGGAAATAAGGTATGAAATATCCTGTCAGATGCTGTTTGTCAGTCTTGTTAAGAAATACAGAGAGCAAAGTTTTCAGGTGATTGGGTATACAGTATTGTTATGATAATATTCATCGTTATTTGCTATCCATCTGTTGTCATCGTTTCTACCGCTATAGACAAGTTTTCATTCACAAATATTTACTCGTGACTTAGTGCCAGTTATCTAATTTTCCCATTTTAGTTGTAACTAATGATATTTTTGAAGACTTTACTGTTTTGTGGAAGCTGAGTAAATGTTGATATATAGGTACTGTACACACATTTGTTATTCCAGTATAATTTGCACTGAATTCTTGATAAAATAAAACTTTTTTTTCTGACCACAGGCAAATGGAAATACACTCGAAAAGGGATTGCGTAAGATTAGTCGCGATGACATCGTGAATCAGTGTATATTCAACGTAGAGCTGGTCACAGATGACATAGAGAGAGCAATGGCCAAGGCTCATCTAGACCAGTCTGGTTTTGAAGCCTTCAAGGATGAACTTGGGCCATCTCGAGATGCAACACTCAACCGAGATGTGTCTTTGGATGTCTCTTATGATGAGCAAGACATGATGAAGGTAAGTTGAGTCACTTTGTTGCAAGAAAAGTCGAGTCACTTTGTTGCAAGAAGGTTATTAAATCCCTCTTAACCCCTTCACTACGGGGACGCCACTTTTAATATTTCATTTGGTTAACACCAGTTGATTTTATTCAGCTCAGAGGCGACACCGTACATAAGGGTTAAATAGTTATCATTACAGTCTATTGATCTCATTGTTATGTCTTGTATATATGTTGTTAGGTCATAGTGTTGGTTGGTGTTCTGTAGTGTACCCAGTCCGGTCCAGTGTGTCCTAGAGCATATTATATAACACAGATACTGTACTCCAACATTTCATTAACCCCTTCACTATGGGATGCCACTTTTAATATTTCATTTGTGTAACACCAGATGATTTTATTCAACAAGGGGTTAATAATCTTTACTTTGCAAGTGATTCATGATAAAATGCTTGAATACTTATTATAACTATATTTGGCCACTAATACTAAGCAGTGGTAGAAACTTTTATGAATAAATAATAATTAAATTTATTCCTAAGTCATGAAACTTGAGGGAAACATAAGCTTGGCCTCAATCTGTCCACCGTCTTTGTAACAATGTTGCCTTACTGTCGTTGCTCTTGCATGCTTGCTTATTGCAGCGCCTTAAGGATCTGCGGGTGAGTGCAAAGCCAAATTGTGTGAAGATAAGATCTTTATCTTGATTAATTTACCTTAACTTCTTAAACTATGAAAAACTGTCTAGTGATGAAAATTTTGTATAGCTGGCTGTTAAGTTATTTTCATGAACTGTTGTTTTTATTTCATGTTTACTTTGTTATTAATAAAGTTTTGAAGCACTGGTAATTAATGACACTTATATTTAAATTACAGTAGGTTCTTCTGCTACATGTTACTCAGATACTAAAGAAGAGGTTCCTACTCTGTTCACTTGTAGAGGGCATTGTTCTGTAGAATATTTCCTAGAACTTAAATTTAATGGAAAAGCTACTTCATATATTATTCTCATTAACATAAATATCTCATTGCTTGCATACCTAAAGTTCTCAACAATTTCAAGAGTGTTATATACACCTCTCTATCTCTCTGCACCTTTGTTGCATATTTACTTGCTGCACTCACAGGTTAATAGATCCTTGTATGATATTTTGTTAAGTTTAGGATAGTGTCTGGTGTATGTCTCTCATGTGTTTGATTCCCACTAATATTCTTACCTATTTTTCTTTTGGTTAATTGTATTTAATTGTTTGTCAATAGTGTTAATTGTTATTATTTTCTGTTCAACCTTCCTTGTGTAAAGTGTTGTTGCATGTCTCTGTCACTTGAAAGTTGTGATATTTGTTACCGTTTTTTGTGAATGATTAATATAGAATTTATTTCAGACGTATATAATGATATCTCAAGTTTCCACCTATTACACTTGATATTTTATAATTTTATATTGGTTATATTAGTTAGAGCCACATCTTGACGGACAGGGAGAAGCTTCGGTGATTCTGAAGGATTTTTTTTTTTTTTATTCAAGCGGCAAATGTGATGTGATAATTAGTAAGACAGTATTTTGCATCATCTGATAGTGAAGCTTTATAGACAGTGTAGGAATGAATCAGTGTCTTAGAATGAGGTTTAGGAACACTTATCTGGGTCCCTCAGAGGTCTACATCAGCATTATACTATTGATAGATGTATATAAGATGGTTGACTCCTTTACTGTCAGTGACTGTTCAGATGGCTCCAGTAGTAAGGGAATTTGGTCTCTATCTGCTCTGAGTTTTTACTTTACCTTGAAGGAGTTGGACAATCACCAACTCCCAGTTTTTGTTACCTGTACACCGGAGAGTTCTGCAGGAGTAGACATAAGGGGGGGATTAGAATATCGACCTTTAGATGTGTCATATTACTCAACATAATGTACTTGTCTTAGTTGTGTCAGTGCTGTTGTCGTACCATATAATTCAGTTCTTGCTTCTTAATCTTTCACCATTAAGACCATATCATAATTTTTTTTTTCTTTACGATTCCGATTTTCTTACAGCTTTCTTGAATGTTTTGATATTTTCCTCGTCTGTATTTTCCAGTGATCTATGTGGCAGTAATTTTCCTACATCATTGTCTTATCCATAGGAGGCCGAGAGTGCTGAGGAGGAGGAAGAAAACCAGAGAGCGTATCAGGGTAACTATGACAATTTGATTTAGTTAATTATTTTGGGAATATTCTTCCTTTTTATAATTTTTTATTTTATTTATTTTTTGTAATTGTAGTGTTGCTATAGCTTTTTCAATTATTTTATATACCGGTAGTTGGAATATGAAGACACACAGTTCTAAATGTAGTGTGTGTGTGTTATATATATATATATATATATATATATATATATATATATATATATATATACACACACACACACTTATATATACTTACATACACCCATACAGACTTACACACATTCAGATATACAGGTACACATCCATACAGACTTACATACAGACACAAATACAGACTTAACATAGACACACAGATGGACACACAAAATACAAACTTACTCATACACTCACATATTATACACACACACACACATACACACACACACACACACACACACATACATACATACACACATACATATAAATGTGTGTTTATTTGTTCATTAATTAGACCACACCAAACCAGACTTTGTCCCCCTCACTTCAGTAGACTTGGTCATGAGCAGTGGATTGTGTTGATTATTTTCCTCATTGTAGTAATACTTCTCTCATTGTAGTTCCCTTTAGTCAGCAAAAATTATTATGAGTGGTTTTATTCAGCCTGCATTGCTTCCTTGGTATGTAATTTAGGAAAGGTCCTAACTGAAGTGGGTCTTTTAAAAATCATTGCCTACTTTTTGATGTGTTTTTCTTGTTTCTGAAAAATTGGTTTTGTTTCTCTCTCTCAAAAAAAAAAATAAAATAAAAATCTGTTCGTTTAATTCCAAACTAAAATCTTACTTTTTATGTATTTTTATAAAGTAATTTTATCTTTTTTTAATATTGTATCATGAGTGAAGTTATGACACCTCCTAGACTGCTACCTTTTGAACCCGAACCCCAGGAGGAGCTTGGGATTTATAAAACCCCAGATAATCACACTTTGATTTTGTATTTATCAGCACTGCAGCTGGGGTTCCAAATCATTAGTTATTATTATTATTTTTTTTAAATCTTTACTTCTACTTCAACCTGGTACTGTAATTGATTGTCATTTATAATCCCTCACATGATATTATATAAGCCTCAATAACCGTGTGCACAGTAGTACATTTATCGAACATACAGAACAACAGGTCATTCCACACCATCCATAAACTCTCTAGTATTATCACCTCAGTACTGTGATATGGATCAGTGTATAAAAAAAATATAGTATCTCTTCTGTGTACCGACTGACTGATGATAACTCCGATAGAACCACCGTAATCTGTGTAGTTGTGCACTTGTAAACCACTCGATGTTTAGAGAGTAAATTTAATGTAAAGAAAGTAATGGAAATTGTTGTAATAATTCGAGATTTTCTATTTTCTCTTTTCAATGTTGTGTCCTGAGAAGCTAGACATGTGTAGTTCAACTCATTAATCTCAACACAATCTGGTCCTCTGCTCGTAGGTTGTTTTAAGTTATTGTTGAGGTGTATAAAGTCTGATATGGTTATTGCATTATGCACTTGGTAGTTATTATGATGGACAAGTATATGTACATGTATATACACATATATACATATATATATACTGTATACATAATATATATATTTATTATAGGTGTAAATGTGGTTGACGAGATTTGACTTCTTTTTACTTTTGGACTTTGGTTTACTAATATATTGTATTTATTTACTTGTTTATTTCTGAGTGTTTGTGTGTTGCTGAATGTTTTTTTTTCTTGTGTGTAGTGAAATTGGAATGTATCTTAGCAAAGCCTCATAGGGTTATTATTGTATCCATCCTCATAAATGTAAATACCCTGTAGTCTTATGTTAGTGAGCTGTGAGATAAAGGTCGGGAGAAAAATATATTAGCAGGAGTGTGTGTGTGTGTGTGTGTGAACAACAGATCAGCCTGTATGTACTCGGTAGCACATACAGTCATTCTTTGTTGTGAGAACCTGTGGGTGACTAAGCTGCTTAGTAATTGTCAAGTGTATATTTAAATCAGTTTATATTGTACATGTTTCTTATAAGATATTTTTGTGTTTAGAATACAAAAGATTATAAAACTGTATTATGGATACTGTAAAAAAAATTCTTAGGAAAATTTTGATTTATGAATTGTAATTATATTTTTTGAGACTGTCACTCAGTGAATTTAGATATTATAAAAAAAACTGTATAAATATTTGTAGTAGTTCACTCTTCATAGGACTAATAATAAGGATCTTAGATTAAATAAGCCCTAGGTATCATAAATTTGTTTAATGGCAAAGTTAAACTTAAATACATATATTCCTTCTATTTAAAAAAAAATCAAAATATATAATTCATACTTTAGATTAATAATGATATTCCACAAAATGTTTTCTGTAAATTCATCAAGATATTTATACTGGTCCTGCCAACCTTCAGACAAGAGCAGTCGAGAGCAGCGCACAGTCGACATGTCTCCAACATACGAGAGTGAGGAGAAGAAATATGCCGGTGAAGAGAAGATTGTCACCGAGGAGAAGGTGACCAGAGAGGATGTCAAAGATGGGTCTACTATTACCATAAGTACTACATCAACAACTGTTATAAAGCAACCCAGTGAAGACATCAAATTAGAAAAAGAAGTTGAAGAGCCTGTCCTAGAGCCCAAGGTTGAGGCCATTATTAAAGAGCAAATAATTCCTGAACCCATTAAGGAGACCAAGGTAGAGCCATCCTTAGCTGAATCTGTGGTGTCAGAGCCCATTCAAGAGACCATTATTACAACAGAGGAAGTTATTTCACATGTAGAGCCACAGAAGAAGATGGTGTTCACTGTGACAGAAGCCGAGGAGGAGGAGATCGAGAAGGATGAACAAGTGGTGGAGCAGAAAGAACTAGAGAAGCCAGTTGTGAAAGTTGTAGAAAAACCAGCAGAGGTTATAGAGAAGATCGAAGAAGTGAAAATGGAACCAGAAACCTTTGAAGAAATTCATGCCCCAGAAGTGGAAGAAACACAGAAGACACAGAAAACAACGACTGTGACAGAGATTATCAGTGGGCCAGCAGAAGCTCCTACTACAGTTACTACCACACAGAAAGAGACCTATACCACATCAGATGATGGAACTATCCAAGAACATATTGTGGTTCAGAAGCAAACCACTAAAGCTGTTGATGGATTGGAGATGGGAGAAGACAAGTCAGTCATCCTTCAAAAACTTGGAGAGGAGCTAGGCAGACTGGATGAGAAGTTAGAAGAGAAATTCAGGGAGAAGAGAAAAACAGATGAACCAGAAGGTAAATGTTAGTATGCACGTCACATAGGCTACGGATTATGAGAGTTGGACTTCATTCTAGATTATAGTTTGTGGGGTTAGCACGCTTAAGCCTCGACCGTGTGTGAGGAACGCTCCCGTCTTGCCTGCTGTAAATTGTCTATGAGTGTCACCTTACCTTGCCCAAAAGAAAAATTGTAAGTAGATTTATGGTTCTAAGGGCATCCCGAATCCCTGAAGTTTTTTGCTCAACTTGTTTAATTAAAGTAACTTAGGTTAAGTAATTATCTCATCATCAGCGATACCCTTAAAGATATTGATTGCCTTCATGTTCTTAACCCCTTTGCTTTGAATTTACTTCAGTTTGCCCATGACACAATTGTCAAACCATTATGAATACTGTAACTCTAATACAAAGTAAGTACAGCTTCCTTTCATTACCAAACATTTAATGTATATTAAGTTGTCAGCTCCTTAATGGAATTCAATTTTGAGGCTGAGGGGTTAGGTGTGATACGAATTTGGGATTTGGGATAATTAGTTTGTATGTGCACTGTATGATAAACTATTTTATTATAATTGTGGTGGTGAGCCTTCTTTAATTTACTTCAATGTCTTCATGTTGAAAAAGTATCACATAATCACACAATGAGTACTGAAGCCTTAGAAACAAAGATAAATTCTAGATGCTCCGCAGACACATGCATGAAGGTAAATATAAGACATTCATATAGATTCTTCCATTCATATAGACTTTTCCCCTCTCTAAGGCATGTGTGAGTTACACTGCTCCCATAGTATTTATTGCCTGAAATAAACATTACATTTTTCTTTTAGGTTTTGTAGTTGCTACAGGGATTTTCGACTAGAGAGAACACTGCCACATATTAGGAAGTTTAGTAAAAATTGGTGTTTGTATAATTATATCTCATAGGTTTTCTCCTTGTTAGCATGACAGGGTTACACAAGCACCTTAGACGACACATCAGGATTTTGAGATACATTTCCAAAGAATCCTGTAAAGAAATAACCCTCATACACACATTGTTCCTTCCTCGTTTCTCTGTCTGACCTTCACTTTCCTCTCTGACTTAACGTCTTTGCAGGTTTCTATCTCGTATGTATTTCCTTTAGGCTATATTGATATGATTAAGCTGATGCTATGTTTTTGTGCATGAATTAATTTTGGAAGAATTGTTGGACCTTTTAAACTTTTTAGGATGTATAAACTCATAATTTCTGATATAGTTATAGATATAGTATTTTCACATTTAGTTAGTGATATGAAGTAATGTGTCATCCCTTTAAACTGAGATATATAGATTGAATATTATTGGAAGAAGCTCACAGATACATACAGTATATATGTTTGTCTTTTTAATATGCTTACTTGGGAGATAAAAAGCTTTATGCAATGTGGGTTAATGTTGTACTATGTTGAGTGATTTGCTGGCTCACTATGGCACTGTTGCACTGATCATAGTGGCACAAGAAGAGGTGAAAGAGGAAGTAGTGGCGGCTATCCGTCGTGAGGGCCAAGCCCAACCTACCTCACAGATAGTAGTGGAATATGGCACGCTGCCTTCCACCCTCTCTGTCACCACCACCACCACCACCACAACAACTTCCAGCATCACCCCCACCCCAGGTAGAATAATTTACATCACTAGAGAGATATATTCTTGCTCTCAGGTATATTTTGAGGATTGAAACTGCAAAGTATTTATGATATTTTACTTCCATTTTGATTTCGGAATTCTCAGTTCCCGGTACACTAAATACCCTGACATTATGTTCCCTTTTGTGTAAAATTACTGTAGTAGTATATTATTTAGATGCTGATCCTTCAACTGTTGCTACATATTATTTTAATTCCGTACCTCCATCCTGTCCACTTCCAACTTTGCAGAATAATAGTCCTCAATGAATACTGATGGGAAGCAAGAAATAATTTTTTTGGTCATATGTGTGGTGTGCAGCTTTGGAACTCACAAAGGCTTTCATGTCACTTCACAAGTTTTCATAGCACCAGTGACTGCTTGAGGATGCATTACAAAGTCTCGCTGTCAGTTAGAATTCTTCTTGGTTGTAGAAATGGTCTGACATTGCTTCAACTCTGGTTAAGGGATTTGCTCGATCTAATTCTTTCAGTAAATTTTATCCTTTTAGATGAAAAAAATATTGCTAATTACCTCACTTTCTATCGGGGTAAATTGAGTTTTACCAAGAGAGATGGAGCTGAATGTAAAGACAGATAAATGAAAGTGGGTTAAATTTATGAAGGAGTGACAAGACCTTGAAATTTGCTTGAAAAAAGTATAGATAAGCTATTCAGAGCTTAAGTATATGTAGACATGTAGATAAAGATAAGAAAAAAGCTAATTTTTAGAGATTGTGTATTTTTTGTACGTAGACGAACGAGGAGTATAAACGGTAGAGTATTAGCCAGCGGCGTAAGAGTTTGTCTGAGGTGGATGTGAAAGGGAGATGAAAGGGAAGTCAAGGCAAATAATGTATGACAAGGAGTGACATTTGAACAAGATGGATAAGATAAAAGTGTAGGAATTTTGGTACTTGTAGGTGGCAGTACAAGTGGGTGAATGTTTATGAATTTTAGCACATTGTAAGAAAATTTAGAAATAGTTGTAAGAGGAGGGTGAATGTTAATGCTCACATCGGGAGGTTAATATTTGACAGAAATAAACCAGATTACGAAGTACTCTTGGAAGGTGAGAACTAAGAATGGATACTAGTAAAGTTCACTCTGTGCTGTAGCTACCTCGCTGGTGATGGACTACTTGATATAGGCGGACAGACATTAACATTAAAAGGAGAAATGGAAGTGTTTGATGAAGTTGAATGGACTTGATTCAGAAAAAGCCAGAGTGAAAGAACGGATTGAGACAAAAAGTGGGAGTGTGTTTTGATGGAGAGATCATTAGAAATATATAGACATTCTAGCATATAGAGAAAGCCCTGTATTGTATAAGTCATTCTTCTGTATTCTGTTATATATAAATAAGTAGGATGAGTGATATGGAAGAATGAAATTAGTTAACAAAAGCTAGTACGGTTATTGAGTAGTGTATTGAGTTACTAGTGCCTTTTATCAAAGATGCAGGTACTGTATATATATAGTAATCAGTTTGCCCATCCATCCGTCAACTATTTTATGTTAACATATGTTAGTGAAATTAGCTACACCACTTCTATACCATCACTTAAATATGTACAGTATTGTGTATTAAGCCTTCATGGCCGTATATACAAGGTCGAGATCAAATGTTTTTTAACGAACAATTTTATGTTTGCGTTATTACTTCTGCATCCTGGTGAAATACTGCAATGAAGTTTGGTCTGCTTTCCGATTAATCAAGATCACATTCTTTGGGTGAATAATTTAATTTCTGCTCTGTAATTATGCATCTGGTTAATCTGTGAGATATGGTGTGTCACTAACTAAGGATGTACTGTATTGCATTCGGTTTTTTTATGACTGCATGCTCAAGGCCAGATGCAGCAAGTTATTAATTATGTCTGTTGTAGAAGTGTGCAATCAGTTAATATCTTGCAGTGAAAATTAATAGGCTTTCATAACATCACAGAAGGATATCTTGTGTACAATATTCAAAAACACTTCACTGTTTAAATGCTGTCAAGAAACAGTTTTATTCTTCCCTCCACAACTCTGTAACTGTTGAAGATGCTGCAGTGAAACTCGGTACGTTCTCATAACATCACCTCAGGACATGTCACGCATAAAATTTATGACCATTCTGTATACTCAAGTTACGCGTTTTCCATCGTTTGCACCTCCTGTGGGACTTACATAAAGGTATTACTTCAAGTTTCTATAAAAAAAAGAAAGAAGAACAATAGTGAAAGATTGTAGCTAAAATGTTTTTGAAATAATGATAAAGACAAACCTCTTCCCAATAAGATTATGGTATCTTTATTAGTTAATATATATTTTTCTTAAAATTACCTTAATAATTGTGCAGTACAGTGTTTCTCCTCTAGTCTCTCTCTCTGAAATCTTGAGCAATATTGTGTGTGGTGACATTAATCAAGAAACGCTGAGCAGTTAATGAAGAAAATTAATATTTTTTATTTATATTCCAAGAAAATTATTTAATTCATTTGAATAAAGACTTGTGATATAACTGTAAATAATTGTGCCCGGTCCCTTGCAGTCTTGTGTTAGTTAATATGTTTCATCCAGGTATTTTTTTACTTGTGTAAATCAAATTAAGATTATAATGCTACAACTAGAAGACCAATATGTCCAGAAGAGTTACAATACTTCCCAATAATATCATCGTCCCGTACTAAAGTTCTTAACCCAAGTTGTAGATCATGTGGATGTAGATCTCACTCTGACACCACCCTTCTTTCTCAGTTCACACACCACAGCTGAAATCATCAGTATTTTGCATAATGTTGTTTTTTGGTCATGTTTGTGTTGTATGTGCATGTTTGTAGAGTAGATGTGCATGTGATGAATCCTTTTCAATACCTGGAGTGATTTTTATGCTATATTATATAAAAGAAATGTGTTTAAAGGTTAAATAGTATGTAATAATATTTCAGTTTTACTTCAGAACATTTCAGAGCACTTTTTTTAGTGTACATTTTTAATTATGAAATGAAGATATAGAATATAGTTTATAGGATTGAACTTAGAATATTTGTATAGATTAATTTTTATACTTTGGTTATAATCTCAAACTGCTCTTGAATATGACTACTGTGTTACATTACTTTTTTCTATATTTTTCTCCAATATTTTTGTGTAGCTGTACAGTTTCCTTACATCTATTTGAAACACTTCCTCTTTCCAAGTTAACATGACTCGTGTATGATATTCATGACACACACACACACATGACCCATCCTGCATCTCCTGTGTAAAAAAAAACTCTGGCCGAAGAATTATGTGTTCTGGGTCATTGATCGCATTTGTGAATCATTAACTATGTTTATGTTTTGTCGATAATAGAGATTGGAATGTTATTGAGCACTGTGGTCGCTAATATGTGCTGGGAGTATAGGAAGTAGGCAGGAAGATATAGTGAAGTAAGGCGAGGGTTTTGTCATCTATTCATACGTTAAAAAAGTCCTTCTTATCTATATATATATATATATATATATATATATATATATATATATATATATATATATATATATATATATATATATATATATATATATATATATATATATATATATATATATATATATATATATATATATATATATATATATATATATATATATATATATATATATATATATATATATATATATATATACAGTATATATATATATATATATATATATATTTACTGTATATTATTACACTTGGTTATTCTCATACATTTCAAAGACTAGATTTCACAATGCTCTTGGTTTATGTATTTAATTTAAAGTTATTGAGTTTAAAAATCATCAGAGTACAGATCATTAAAACATCTTGATTACCGACATTGGTAGTTCTTTTCATTCTGCCACAAACCAAGAAGTTTAGGTTTGGTCATAGGTGATGGGCTTGGTTGACTGGCAATTGTTTGGTTTTGGTAAGCTCAAAGCCAATTACTCGTCCTTTTTTTTAAGGCTACAAGCTGCTACACTGGCATCTCATACCATGGACGACTCTATGACACATAATGAATATAACCGGACGCTGCTGCCTGCATTCATTTCTAAAGACACTACTGTGCCTTATTTAAATGCTTCATAAATTTCAGCATTTAGACGTGTATAATAGACTGGTATTCCATACCTTATTGTGGTCTTTCTCATCAGACAGTTGATATATAAATTTCTTATCGATATCCACTATGCCATTTCCCTCACTCAGAAAGCTTCATAGATACTTTAGAAGTTATCAGAGATCCACTGCCAATATCTTAACTAGTAGAGGAACAAATCTTAACTATTGCTTTTATGGTTAAATTTATGAAAATGCCACCAGCATTTTATTATCTAGAACATGAGGTGGATAATCGATTGAAGTTAACATGTATATAGAAGGGACATTAAAAAATAGAATGTTATACTGTACTGTACTTGTAGTAAAACAAGAAGAAAAAAAAGTATAAAATTGGGAAATAAAAACATTGACAGCGTGTGTGTGTGTGTGAGAGAGAGAAACCCAAATGCTGTAGTAGGGCTTCTCTTTGACTATGAACGTATGAAATCCCCCATCAGCTCGAGGAAGAAGGCTGGCCAGGCAAAGACACGATTTCCATATGATGAATTCTTTTGCCTCGGTCCCAAGTTTTAGCTAAAGGTTTTAATAATGAGTTTTTCATCGACTCCGTTTTTTTAGTTGAAGGAAGACACGTTGGTATTATATTAATGTCATAACGTTATCTGGGGCAAGAGGATGACACTGTGGCTCGGGGAAGCCCTACGCCTCTGTAATTGGATTATAGACTGAGGAAGTGGCCCCAATCCCTTAATAGAATTACTTTTCTTTGGCCAAAATGTTTTCCGTTGCTGTTTGTATGATGTTTTAATTTCGCTCCTGTACATTTAGATCAATGTTACTCATGCTGTGGCCCTTAGTTATAGAAATTAAAATAATAAAACAAGCAAGATTTTGGAGAGTTGGGTTAGGTAGGTTACTTTGTGTTGATGAAACTTAATCATTTGTCATAAAAGGAAGTAAAAGAACATAATTCTCAATACACTATACTGAAGTTGGTTAAGAGTCTACTAATTCAGATAAACTGCATTTTATATTTAATTGGTATTTTCCTCGGTGGCAAAACATAATTTTTCACGCACTCTTTCCCCACCCTTACCGGGTTAAGCTGTCAGTGTATATGAATTCTACTGATGAGAAATTGATATGCTTGAGTTTGGTTTGTGGCAGGAACATTGAGCTATGATGTCACTAATGAAGGGGTGGGAGAGGGAGGGACTGAGGGAAGGTTGAAGATCTACACCATCACCTATTAACTGCCTAAACTGTGCACGTTTCTCCCATAATCAAAGTGGTGTGGAGGACAGGACTCCTAACCTGTTATGCTTTGCATATCCTCACGATTAACAGCAAATCTTAAAAGGCTTTTGCTTATTTCATGCATCCTGTTAAAAGAATATCCTTAAATTGTTGTCATATGCAGCTATACGTTGGCTTTCAAAGATAATTGGTTGAAGTTGCTTGAAGAAACCTTAATGACTTCAGTCTCTACACATTAAGTCTTCACTTTATCAGACTAACTTGAGCTGAAACTTAGTCATTATCTTTTAATTTTCAGTAAAGTCACACATATTTTACTCCTTGGTAATATGTAGAATTTTACAACATACAATACTCCCAGCAGGCAACACAGTTAACCTTAAGAGATTCGAGATGAATAATGAATAATAAATCAATCATCATCATCCTTATCGTTTTATGGCCATTTTTCCACACTTGTGTGGGTTAGCAGTGATTACCCGATGGCAGCTCTCCAAGGTGCGTGGTCTCTGGCAGCTTCTCTGGTCAGTTTCTTATCTCTGAGGCCTAATGTTACAACCTCTTTCCATACCATTTTTGCCATACACCTACCAGTAGCTCTTCTCCCCTCCGCATTCATATTTATGTCCCTCTTGACTGCCCAAGTTTCTCTACCATATAACAAAAAGCTTTTCCTGCCACCTGCAAACATCTTTAATTTAGAGCAAAGAGAAGGTCCTCTTGTGTTAGTAATTAGTAAAGGCAGCAACTCCCTAAACTTCTTACAGCTACTTTGACACTTGTATAACTAAGCTAGTTTCAGCACCACCTTCAGCACTGATCATGTGACCCAAGTAGCAGAATTCATCCAGGGATATGTCCTCCAGGTTGATATTTTTCATCCTTACTTAATGTCAGCTATTACACCACTACACCTCTTGTGTATACACCTTACACCTTTCACATTCCCTGCACATTATTGAATTCCTGCCAACACCTTTGTAACAGACAGCAAGTGGCCAATTTTCACTTACCACCCCTCTTCATTACTGTTGCTTTTGCAAATTTTGCTCTCATATCCCTTGACATCCTAATGTATTTTTCATGTATTTTTCTGGCCATTAGTATTGCCTCTATAACTTGGCATGAACTCAAACTGCATTTCAGTAATGTCTACTCTCTCCCTTATTAATTTCTCAATCATTCTTTCACAACCTGATCTAACAGCTTCAGGCCCCTGTAGGTTGAACGTTCAAGTGCATCACCTTTACCCTTGTAAGTATTCATGATCACATTCTGTAGGCAGCCAGCTGGAAAAAACATCCCATCATAATTGCCTTAGTCAATTTAGTCAGCATTGTGTCGCTTGGAGAGCTTCCATCTGATCATCACAGCTCTCTCTCTCTCTCTCTCTCGTGTGCCTGTTCATAATTTGGTGTCGCATAACACAGACAGATATGCTACTCTCCTGTTTCTTAACATTCAGCTGGTGGTGGTTCACTCCACCTCCTTGGTAGGATGCCAGTCTACCAGAGGATTGTCCCACCATCAGCAAGTGCACCTCACATTTACTGTCTAGTGCACAGGGGTTTTATATAGTGTAAAAGGAGGGAATTCGCTCCTCTGCTTCTGTCAGGAATTGAACCCCATGGTCACCCGCTTGTGAGTTAAGCTCCCAGCCAACACATACACAGGTGTACAGCACTAATTTACTTTTTCTTAAACCTTTTACTACCTTCAATTTTATTTCCATCTTTAGTGAGCTACCATCACTCTTAACAATTTCATTTTATTTTGATTAACTCCATTTTTCTTTAAGTTTATTTGCTTAAAAACATTCTTAATTTTTTATCCAAGTTCATTGGTTTTGTTATATTTTAAATCTACAACTCTCCCTCACACCATGGCTATGTAATACACCAACAGATGGGTTCACTCAGACGTCTGTTGAATCCAGTCAGATGTCCTCTAAACGGGGCACTGCTGAAGTGAGCTACCCGGGCACCACCACCACCATTGATGATGACGCTGTGATGCAGATGGGGCAAGGTATGTAGCTGTGAACAGTTGACTATGGTATAAAGAAGATCCCAGTCTCAGTGGATGAAGAGAGAGAAAAGAGAATCCAGATTGATTACATATTACTGTTTGATCACAAAGTAATCTGAAGATGTGGTTTCTCTTGTAAGGTTATACTGTTGTTTCTTGTTAATGAGAAATATTTGTATAGTTGCTTCAGCTCGGGCATATTCACCGTCATATAAAACTTCATCTTCTCTTCTTCTGCATAAGAGTCATGGGCTGTAATAGTTAGTTATATTCTTGGAGCTAAAATAAGTGGGGATTTATGATTTTAGCGTTATAGTATTTTATAAGTGAGAGAAATACAGAACTTTTTTAATTTCGCTCATTAGTTTCTATGTCATTTAGAACAATTGTTACATGTACTGTACTTCACTCAGGATATTGTCTTGTGTTTAGAATGAACAAATGAATAGGATTATCATGATTTAATTATAATATAATTTTTCAATTTAATACTTTATTTATTATTATTGTTGTGTGTGTGTATATATATATATATATATATATATATATATATATATATATATATATATATATATATATATATATATATATATATATATATATATATATATATATATATATATATATATATATATATATATATATATATATATATATATATATATATATATATATATATATATATATATTAATCATTATTTCTCTAAAATGCTTTGATTTCTTTATGTACTTTAGTTCCTCCGTGTATGTAATCTTCCTTAATTTGTGTTCAAGTTTGTTTTTGCTTTGTTTTCTGTTTTGCTTATTTTACCCCAGTCAACGTTGTGGATAAAAATGTGTTCAAGGAAATTCAAGCTTTTGAAGAGGAAGGTTGCACAAAGACAGTAGATATACATCAGTAAATAACATCAATGAACTAGTGAAACACAAACTGTAATGGCAGATCATTTATGGGGACCCGGGGATCATGAATTACATTTATCTTCAGTGCTGTAGTTGGTGCTTCTATGGTGTAGCTGTGAGAGCATGACATTTACACATTGGTTTTATCCGGAATGCATGAGAGAGTTGTACTCCTTGGCACACAGGGGAACAGGGACACTCCAGAGTGCCGACCCAGTGTTGTAAAACTCTTGGAGTATATTGTTATTAAGAGATTCAATAATTAAGTTATTATAACTTTTGAAAATGGGGGTTGAACAATATAGTTGAAGTTTATTGGTAAAACAAAGCGTGATAGAATTTTGTGTCTAATCTTTGTCGACTTTCTGATTTTGAAAACTGTTAGTTACTGTAGGAATAGTTTTGTTGGCAATAATTAAGGTAGTAACATTATTAACTAGAGACATATTATTTTGAAAGAGAATGTTTAGAATTTACAGTATTTTGATATCCCTCCCCCCTGTCCTGTGACTCGGGAAGCTATAGGTCTCTTCCATCAGTTCGTCTGTGGTCAAGTAACAGTGTGCATCCATCTGGTCTGTCTGTCTATTCATCGTTTTAAAGTTTTTTGTGTAGGTGGGGTAAATACATTCCTTTGAAGAAAATCTTTTAACATCAGTTTCAAATAATTCTCAGAAATAGAAATCCACAGAGAGTCTTCGTCTGACCAAAGTTCACCTCCCTGTAAAGGCATAAAGAAGACCTTCACATAATAGACTATTATGCATTAACATGGCTTCTGAACTGTCACGTGTAAATGTTAAATGGGTGCCAGTATCTTTAAACATTCTCAAAGGAAATAGAATATTAACATTTACATGAAACCTTTTGAATTTAACTCAAATGTTCATGTCAGTTAAGTTTTTTGCTGACCTCCAACATTTCCCTTTTAAAAAGAACAGTGAAAACTTTTAATTAGTTGTATTCAGGGTGTTCCTAATGCCTCACTTTTGTACGAATATAATAGTACCCAGTATTTGAGTACAGTGCAGTACTTAAGCATTTACCAAAATCTGGGTAACATATTAACCTACATTACATGTAGTACAATTATTATGAAATGTTTCAAGTAATTTGAGGCCTATGTTTTAACAACATTGCCAGCCCAGTTGTGCTGCCACACATCACAGGATCATATGTCAATTACTGCCTGACACGAGCATGCAGCATGTCACTTGGGTGACCTTTCCTGTTTCCTGAAAAGGCTGTTGAGCTCGCTCTTTTGCACAAGCCTGACTCAAGAGTGTGTGTGTGTGTGTTTTTTTTTTTGTGTGGAGTGGGAATATATTCATATAAATAAGATATACTGTACATATGTACTGTATATCATGTAAAAAAAAAAGACTGACACTTTGCTTTCATATGGATTTGCGGAGAACCAGGCATCAAAGATAATACCCAAGGTAGGAATTTTGTGAAGACCTGGACTCAATCAGCATATATATACAGGGGGTATAAAGAAAAAATAATCGGCTGAAATGTTTGGAAACACAATTGTGTTTTCAGTATTGTACTCGTGAATGTATAACTCAAAACTCATTACTGCGCACATCGACTAGTATGAAATTTTACTTGAAAGAGCGGAAAAGTACGGAAGAACGATGAATAAATTGCAGTTAATACAATAGATAAATGTAATAAGGAATGTGTCATGCAAAGAACTTGAGGCAATATATGCTTCCACAATGAACCCACACCACTGCTGCTTTGTGTACTCTCTGTTAAACCCTATTGGGTGGGTCACTGCACATACACTTGCTCAAAGCTTCTGCCACAGTTCATGTATCCTGCAAGTCTTTCTATGTAGTTTAACTTTCAACGCATTTCTTAGAACCAAGGCACTTTTGATTAGGTACTGTCCTTCATTTTTTTTTTTACACATGTTAGAGTTGTATGACTATAAACACCCTAACATTATAAATCACTATCTGCATATCTCCATCTCTGCTGAGTGAAATGATCCCGTAGTGAATCAGTTAATGGAATATTTGGGTTGTAAAAATGTATAAGTTTTTAATATACAGAATAAGAAAATGAACAAAAATCAATGGGGTGTAAAAGTGTAAGATGACATAATAATGATGAGGAGAGAAAAGGGGCTTGAAGGGACATCTGCTTAGGACAGATGAGAGGGTAAAGTGAGGTTAATTGTAGAAGGGAAACAGGAAGGCCAGACCAGTTGGAAGGATGGGGGGTAAAAGACACATTAGATGTCCAGAAAGCAGCAGTATGGGTGAATGAACAGTGTGTGGCTTCAAGTGGCAGGGGTAAAGCAGAGAGATATTCATGGCCTGGTAATGGAATGGGTTTCTTATTGTGGAAAATGTATATCACAGCACAGCTGTAAGAATGAGTTGTTGACAAATAATGAACAGAGTTTGTTTGTGTTTGCTTTTGGTACTGACCAGCCTGTATGATAGCAGGAAAGTGTTTGTAAAGGATAATTAGCTCATATGTTAGAAACGTTTGTTGCGATTTTAAAGCTTCCATATTTGACATCAAACCTGTATAACCATTTGTTACGTGACGTTATTTTTGTAAGGTGTAGAGAGAGAGTAGTGACGTGAATGCCTCGGGGAGAGTGAGTGATGCACTGTTCGAGTGTAGTGATGACCTACATGTACCAGCGGTAATCCCTTATGGATACAAAGCTCTGAGAAGGGGAGCGAGTGGCGGAAGGGCTTCATCAGTAGCGAGGTTGACGGAGCAGCAGTAAGAGCACCGATGGCTGTATAGCGCCAGATATCATTGGGTTATGATAGTCATTTACTGCTGTCTCTACCACCTTTTCATTTTGAGAAAGTGTTGAAATGTTCGAGTATTCATTTGCGGTGTGACACGAAGGACAGAAGATTTTATGCAGCCAATGAGAACAGTGGCTTTACCATCGCTGAATCTCTCCCCTAATCTGTCTTCATTGTAGGTAAAGTACAATTGAGATCCCATATTAGTCTGATAATATATAAATGCCACATAATATTTCCTAATTTATATATACCTGTATGTATATATTATTATTGACTCAGGAATACTGGACTATGTGTAGTATATATTTTGTGCAATTTAGTCTCTGTTCTTATTGATAATCATAAAGATATATTTTATTATATTAACATCTTCAGTCAAATTGCTGATATGTTTAAACAACGAATTAAAAAACAAGTGGAAATATTCAAGTTTTGCTCACACGTATTATCAGCTCTGAAAAAATGCAATACCTGAAGTACTTCAGAAAATTAGTTTAAACAAGTTCTAAATCATGTTTTAAGCTGCAAAGAAGATATTATTTATAAATATAGTTAGCAAGAGTTTCATTCTTTATGTTATAATCTCTAATCTTTGTTTATTCAATAAAAGGAGATTTTACTGTCTCTAAATGTAGGTTTTAATGAGGGAAAATGTTGGCTGATTTTTAGTGTGTGTAGTGTATTTATGTATAAGTGTGTGTGTGTGTGTGTGTGTGGGGCATATACAGTACATGAAAATTACTCCAACACAACACAACAGTGCAATAATCATGATAGACAACTGCCTCGAATCTTAAATTAAGATTCCGGAGAGTAGAAAATTATGTTAAAAAGTGATGATAAATATTTACTCAATCGAGAACATGTCTTTGTGTCGCCTCTCCTTTGAAATTTTGTTTTGTTTGGGTTTTCGTTCCTCAGTGCTGTCCCTTATAACCTGTATGTGTGTTAATATTTCATTATGACACCATTACATATGATCATGCACACACGGTCTTCATTGTTTATACCGACGTCGTTTATTGCCGTTGATACATAATGTGAGAGGTTTGTTCATGATCCGAGTCCTTGATAACCTTAGTACCATAGAGAGAAAAGTGTGTTGTTGTTGATAGTATTTTAGTCTTTACCTGTTGTAGTTATCATACACCAGGTATATGCAGTATACAGGTATATATGGAGCTCAGATAATACCTGACCTGTATTCTCTCTAATATTGATTTTTAGGAAAACTTTCTATTATTACAATCAATCAAAAAGTCTATTTCCTCTAGTAATGCTTCTTTACAGTCTCTACTTTGCCTCCTTTAACACCATATTCTCTCTCCATGTATTTGGCACTGCATCTGTTGTATTAGAAGCCCAACTAATCACGGGATCATGTTCCAAGGTGAACCATAGTTAATAGAATCCACTATGATGTGTGTGTAACTTTGGGGAATTAATAGGTAACGTATAATTCTTAGCCAGTAAGGAAAAATATCCCCTGCTATATTGAATACTTAAAAAGATCATTTCCTTTTCATTTTTGTATTCATTCTCTCCACCTTTTTCTTTATACTGTACAGAGGGAATTATATTATACCTGTTGTCTGCCATACTGCCCTTTACAGTCATCAAGTCATCATCATTTACTACTTTCTATTCATATTTTTGTTTCTGTTTTACGCTGTCTCTTCTGATCTACATTATTCACACTTCTACTGGGTAATAAACACACTATACACAGCTCCTTGTAGTCCAATTTCATAACACTACTCATCTAACAGGTCAGTCTGCTATCTGCCAAAACACACAGTACTGTATACCAACTCTTTCTCTCTTACATAGTTTTACCTCTATATTTTTTGATGAATTTTCTTCTTTTCTCATTCACCGGGGCACATACTGTACAGTAAGCACTCGTGGTAATTTGGATAATTCATCTCTGCATTATCCGGTACCACATTATTCACTCGTTCCATTACGAGACTGACCCACTCATGTAACCCCACATTTCAGCAATTTTAGCCACATTGCCACTGATCTTAGTTACTACCCCTTTTAGACCATCCTTCATTTTGCCTCCTATATGCCCTCAACAAATCTCTAATTCTTCCCATCAAAGCTGTTTTGCTCTTATCGTGACCTCCAGGTACCTATGCCAAAAGAGAGAAGTTTAACCCCTTGCCGACTAGGATTGTAATTTGCTGTTAGTTTGACTGTAATTGTTGAGGAATATGTCCTGTAAGGGTTAAAGGTGCAAATCTAAGGAGGGTGGCGTAGGTTTATGAGAACGAAAAGTATAAACAAGGGGGATGGAGGTTAGGTTAGGTTAGTCAAGATGAAGAGGACACATGAGCATCAGTTAAAAAGTATAAGAGTGACAGAAAAGGGAAATAGGAGGCATGCAAGGATATCAAACCCAAGGAAGAGGAATGGTGGTATAATGTAAAATATATACAAAGGGAAGATGGGAAGAAAGCCGAGTACAGTTTTAGAGAACAGGAAGTTGTATAATATGGAAGTGAATAGGGCAAGAGAACAAGTGGAAATAGGGCATAGGGCAGGAGAACAAGTGGAAATAGGGCATATGGCAAGTGGAAATAGGGCAAGAGAACAAGTGGAAATAGGGCAATAGAACAAGTGGAAATAGGGCAATAGAACAAGTGAAAATAGGGTAAGTTAACATTGATTCAGCATATATATATATAGGCAAGGCAGTGGTAGCATAAATAAAGTAAGACAGCGAAGCAGGTGGGGCCCCTGAGGTATCCGGGAGTAGACATGTCTGTAACCGGAACAATGGGCAATAAATTTAAAATAGGTTAGAGAAAGAGAATAATGGGTGCACTGGCAAATGTAGACGGTGAGAACGTTGCATGAAAAGAGGCAGAAAATAGGGATATGAAAGTGTGAAGGATGGACTCTAGATACAGAAAGAAGGAAGGAAGGAAAGTAAGTAGGTAGAAAGAAAGGAAAGTTAGTAGTTAGAAGTCATAGAAAAGGTGATTTAGAGCAGCATCAGGTGAATAGGATTTATAGAATACAAAAACACAGAGATATAAAGATATGAAAGTTGGTGGATTATCAAACACAGGGTCAATCAGGGTGGTTCATTACCGTATTGAGTTAATGGTTATGGATACGGTACTGTTATGGAGTGTTATCCCACTGGGCTGGTTATTCAATTAGTGTTTTGTTATGATCATAATTGACAAGTTATTGTGGGTAACTAATATCCTGGGTGTTAGTGTCAAAGGTATGGTATTATTTAACCACATTTCAACCACCTCGCTGTAAGAACCCCGGATTTATTACATAGACATTCCTTGGTAGATCAGGCAAATGTACCACGAATATATAGTTTCCATCATCAGGCCACACTGTCATGTATACCTCCTGTACTTCATAACAATAAATATACAAGGTTTAGTTTCGTATGTTACAGAAATATACTTCATTGATTGATTTTTTTTTCACTTGATAATTTATTAAGATGTCATAAAGCCAAAGAAGAATACCAAGACAGCCATTATGGTGTACAGTACGTAGGTTAGTGCGTTTACAATATTATAGGTTCACGCACCGAAAACAGAATTATTTCACATTTAGAAAAGGAATTAAAGCAAAATACAGTACGTATAGTTAAATGAAAATATTAACTAAAAAAAGGCCAGAAATAAAGTTCTTGCCAGTTTCATGAGAATATTGGAGATTATTAATTTTTATGATATTTTGATATTAACGGACATACATCTTTGCTTTATAGTGTTAATGATAGAGGAGATAACATAATCACTGGTAAAACGTGGACAAATACAGTTTTGAAATATTTTGAGTTCCTAGATATCGTAGTGAGTTTTGTATCGATCTAGTTTTTTTTCTTTATACGTTTTATTAGTCGAACTAGTGTAGAAAATTCTGGACTGATATACATTCTCACTCTTCAATCATTCCATCCACTTTGTGTCTACCACTTAATGCTTCTTATATTTCTTTATGTATCTATATTTTTTATGCTTCTAACTAGCATACTATATTAATTTGCATACATTTAAGAATATAGTACTGTACTGTATAAGTATGTACTGTATGTATCATTAACCAATATTCAGGCTTTTCACTTATTTATTTATTTTTTTCCCACAATGCATAGATTTTTATGACCAATGTCTCTTGCTTAGTAATGCCTCTATGTTGTCACAGTTGCTCATCTAGATACATATTTGAGTAGTTTTAATACAGTATATTCTTTTATGAAATTGGGGAATATCTTGCCAAAGACTTCCAGAACACCTTCATCAAAGTGTTACATGATACCAATAAACACTCTTCCTCAAAAGGTCCAAAATCTTGTGAATCATTCTTAAGATAAACTTGTTTTAACTGTAGCATATAGAGAGGAACCTTGGAAAACTGGTTCATGTTTTTGGTAGCAAGTAAAACCAGTTATCCCAGTGTGACCAAGACAAGTTCATGTTCATCTCTTCCATGTTTTATTGGTTTGTCTTGAGCAATAATAGATCCAACTAATTTTTCGTGTAAATTATTTTTGGTAACGTCACGTGTGTGAAGTTTGTCCTCTAAAACTTACTTTATATCTATATAAAGCTTTTGAGTTATTGTTTGTCAAAGTTTTCAGCTTAGTTTTAGTAAGTGAACTGTATACAGTAATTATAGTCAGTGTACGCAACCACAGTATCATACAGATCCTATAGTTTTGTCTGTAACCCTAGCTACTGTATGTAATCTTAGCAAATTTATGTGACAGTAGTCACTGTACATTCCCCTAGTTTGTTTTCTAAGCCATAGCTGGTGGTGAAGCCCCTCAATTTTCTTAAAACAGTATCTTTGCTGTGGGACCATGAGTGTGACCCCTGTGTTGTTATCAGGTCCTCCGTCTGCTGCCCTTATCTTCTGCCCTTGTCTCCCACTATTTATGACATTTCATTACCTTCCCACATCCCTTCATTTCCTTCATCCTCCTGTACCCTACGATCTGCACACCACAACTCACTTGCTCAGATCTCCTCTTAAGACCTGTATTCTTAGCTTCTGCTTGAGGGTTAGTAAAAGTATGAGGTAACTAATTGTTTGGTAATTCCTTCTTCTATGTGTCATCTTCAGTGTGGTTGATGAGAATGTGTCAGACGTGTCAACCCCTTAAAGTAGTAGTACAGTACTGTGTGCAGTAATGTGGCTCACTCTCTTGGACATCATCCTCAGTAACTCTTCATATTTCATGTTACTTTATTTCTCCCACTCATCTTATTCTTCCATTTTCTTAACTTTGTATGCTTATTTTTTTTTTTTTAGTTTGTGCTTGCTGCTTGATATCTTAAAGGTATACCTAGTTTGTGTTAGAATTTTCATTTAAATGTAGTGATGGACAGTGAATCAAACTTTGTGTTTTAGTGAATCTGATTTATTATCGGCATTTGCTTTTTTCCTTTGTTCAGTTACGTTGTGGCTTTGGTATAATGTAGATGAGTGCTAGAATGTATGCATATCTGTAGTACCTTTTGTCACTGAAATTATTAGGGATACTATGAAACTGGCAGTGACAGGCTTATAGAAGGAGGTAAGGTACTTATGTGGTTCACAAGAACGTAAAACACACGTGAAACATATTGACGTAATATAAGACTTAGGGAGTGGTGGTAACTATTTTCATTCCTATAGATTTACTAGCTTGAATACTACTATGGGGCTATGGAAGGAAACTGGGAATTAACTAATACTGTGAGCACTATGCAGTTCACATTAGATGCTCATTGACACATAGTGCACGACTTGGCATGACCAAAAAAAAAAAAAAAGAGGATTGTCAATTACAGTACAGTAACACTGACTTAAAGCAGTGGTAGGCAGGTATCCTATTGGCTTGTACCACAATCACTTATATATCGAATGGCTTACTTCTCATTATTATTATCATCTGTTCCACCGAGTCTTATCGTTATCCTGCTTGACACAGTTTAGTTGGTGGCGTGCTGATGCTACTGTGGGTTGAGTTGTAGAATTTGTGCTTGAGTTACCACTATCACCATCACCACCACACCTGCTCCCCCTATACTACCAACGCTCCTCATCACCACACCCGTGTCCCTGGTGGCAGCGGGAAGGTAGCAGCGAGGAGGACCGGTAGCTCACAGGTGTAGAGGCATTGCTTACACCCAAGACCCCTAGTGTCTGACTTCTTCTTCTGTGGCAGCCTTAATCCAGCAGACGGCGCCCCAGCTTGTGGACAAAAGGATTGTCCAGGAGGACCCGCTTCAGGAGGAGGTATCTCAGCAGTATCAAACCGTCCAAGAACAACCGCTAGACAAGACTGCAGCTGAACCCGATGCGTCAGCTAAGAGTGGACGAACAGAGGAGAGGGGGTGCAGTCCCATTACTGTACTCGAAGCACGGCCTGAGGTGGACCAAGTTACAGTAAGACCACTTTCCAGGGGCAGCTCCCACACCATCACCACCACTACTAGCTGGGGAGCTCCGGTGTCCACGACCACTAATATTCAGCTTGGAGATAATGAATCAGCTCACTGTGTGCAGTTTACCCTGCACTCAGAGAGCCGAGTGACACTGCATGCCCCTGGAGAAATCTGGGATGAATTACGACATGTCAAACAAGGACAAGAGGAGCAACAACGACAACAGCAGCCAGAGCAGCAAGATTCAACCCAAAAGGAATCAAGAGGAGAGGTAGATAATAAAGATGATATTACTACACTGGCTTCAATCACAACAACACCAAAAGAGCAGACTGACAAAGACATTTCTCAAGAAGATACATCTCAGAAGCACTTAAAATCCAGAGATGATGATGAGAAAGTTGAGGAATTACAAGCTCCAGTCTCTGATGCAAGTGGAGGAAGAGACATTACAAGTAGTGTTACTGACAGTCAGGCTGCAGCCGCTTATCATGATATTGTTGGTGTTGTAACATCAGCCGAGTCCATCAGTGAATTCCGTCATAAAACTCCAGATCCATCCAAAACCGTCTCTGATGATGTAATAGAATCAACTAGAGATACATTGCATGATCAGTTTACTAGTAGTAATCAAATTGATTCAGTAAAGGAAAGACTTACCTCAAGTGAATTTAGAGTACAAACAGTAGAAGAAGTAAGTGAGAGAGTATCACAATCACCAGAAACAGCAGAGGTTGTAGAGGCAACAGCCAAAGAAAATGTTAGCAAAGAAGATACTCTTTCCAGTGAGGAGACAATAGATAAAGCCATTATTTCAGTGTTACCTGAAACTGTAGTAGAAGAAATAGCTCAATCTTTAGTTGGAGATATAACAAGCACCGAGTGTGAACACCCAGCAGCTATAAGTGAAGATCCTTTATATGTAGCAAGTGAAATCACAGCACCGTCAGCACACCGTCCAACGACACTCATGATAACTTCGAACTCAAACGAATCAACCGACGATGCAGAATGCACGACAAACGACCCTTCTAAAATTGGAAGGGAAAACGATATCCCTCGGGACCTGAGTCAAGAAGGAAGTAGTATGGTAGCCGTAGAAGAGTCTAAACAGCAAGGGATGGGAACAGAACAATGTTCAGTGATGAGTGAGCGTCTTTCTGGAAGTGAGGGTGGCGCTGTACCTCGTACGGAGCGCCCTGTGCGGCCGGCACCTCGCACCACCACCTTGGTCAAGGTGAAGGTGGAAAAGAGACCTGTTGGCAGTCACCCTCAAGTTCGAGAAAGAATTGCGCATGAACACCAAACGGTGGTCCGTGCTCCCTCTGTTGAGGAGGAGGTGCGTGGACTAATGCAGGAAGTAAAGGAGGCGACCAGTCAAATAAAGCAGGAAGTAAAAGAGTTACGCCAAGCTGACACGCCCACTCCAGACACTCCTACTCCTCTGCGGGAGTTCAAGGAGTTTTTGAATAGAGAAGAGGAACAAGAACAGGAGCGTCTTCCCACAATTAAGGAGATGTGTCGTGAGAGTGAGGAAGATGCCTCCGTCAACACAGGAGGTGAGCACCCTCATGCAAATACATCTTTTCATCTCGAACTGAATGTCCCAATACAAGAGTGTTCCATCCCATTACAAGTTGACCAGCCTGGCGTTGATGGCACTCATCCCGACAGCGGGTACTCTACTTTGGAGGGTCACTCTGCTGTATCTGTTGACCCTTCTCAAGCTACCAAATACACACCCTTCTTCAGTGAAATAGTTCCTGAGGGATCCTCTGACGAACATAGTGTTAAGTCTGAGCTTGAGAGCCCCTCAAGCCCTGTAGATAATAATGTTTTATGTCCTGTAGATAGTATAGGTAGTGCTATATCCCAAGATAGTAAAGAAAGCAGGTCTAAGCTTAAGTTATTTTTGAACAAAGTTCGTAAGCTAACCTCTAGAGGGCTTCATAAATCAGAAAGTAGGAAAGTTGATGGCCAGGGGGAAGATTTATCAGATAGGGATAGTGAAATTTCAAGTATTGCAAGTTGTGAAACAGAAAGCAGGGAAACAAGTGGGCTTATAAGATTTAAAGATGAAGGATTAAAGTCATCATCATATGAATATACGAGTGCAGTGCAACCAGCAGCAGTTAAGAAGGAAAATACCAAATACTATGAGAAACACGAGCCTAGAATTGGGGAACAATTGCGTGATAAAATTTCCTTGAATCCTTTTGAAGAATTTTATGTGGATTCTGTAAAAGAAATTGTTGATTCTCCTGTGAAAGACAAACAGATAAGTGAAATGGGAGAACCTTCATCATTAGAAATGCCACACACTGAAGACTCTCACACTAAATCTCCAGTCTCAGAATTTCCACTCACAGAAGTGCCTAACACTGAGTCCCCTGTGACAGAATTATCATATGCTAAGTCCCCAGTCTCAGAATTGCCACAAATTGAGTCCCCAGTCTCAGAATTGCCACAAATTGAGTCCCCAGTCTCAGAATTACCACAAATTGAGTCCCCAGTCTCAGAATTGCCACAAATTGAGTCCCCAGTCTCAGAATTGCCATCCATTGAGTCCCCAGGCTCAGAATTGCCATCCATTGAGTCCCCGGGCTCAGAATTGCCATCCACTGATTCCTTAGTCTCGGAATTGCCACACACCGAGTCCTCAGTCTCAGAATTTCCATCCACTGGGTCCCCAGTCTCAGAATTACCATCCACTGATTCCTTAGTCTCAGAATTGCCACACACCGAGTCCCCTGTACCAGAATTGCCATCCACTGATTCCCCAGTCTCAGAATTGCCACACATTGAGTCTCCAGTCTCAGAATTGCCACACACCGAGTCTCCAGTCTCAGAATTGCCACACATTGAATCACCAGTCTCAGAATTGCCACACATTGAGTCTCCAGTCTCAGAATTGCCACACAGTGAGTCCCCAGTCTCAGAATTGCCACACAGTGAGTCCCCAGTCTCAGAATTGCCACACAGTGAGTCTCCAGTCTCAGAATTGCCACACAGTGAGTCCCCAGTCTCAGAATTGCCATACACTGAGTCCCCTGTACCAGAATTGCCATTCACTAAGCCTCCAGTCTCAAAATTGCCACACATTGAGTCTCCAGTCTCAGACTTGCCACACACTGAGTCCCCTGTACCAGAATTGCCATCCACTAAGCCTCCAGTCTCAAAATTGCCACACATTGAATCTCCAGTCTCAAAATTGCCACACAGTGAGTCCCCAGTTTCAGAATTGCCACACAGTGAGTCTCCAGTCTCAGAATTGCCACACAGTGAGTCCCCAGTCTCAGAATTGCCACACAGTGAGTCTCCAGTCTCAGAATTGCCACACACTGAGTCCCCTGTGCCAGAATTGCCAATCACTAAGCCTCCAGTCTCAGAATTGCCACACATTGAGTCTCCAGTCTCAGAATTGCCACACAGTGAGTCTCCAGTCTCAGAATTGCCATACACTGAGTCCCCTGTGCCAGAATTGCCAATCACTAAGCCTCCAGTCTCAGAATTGCCACACATTGAGTCTCCAGTCTCAGAATTGCCACACACTGAGTCCCCTGTACCAGAATTGCCATCCACTAAGCCTCCAGTCTCAAAATTGCCACACATTGAATCTCCAGTCTCAAAATTGCCACACAGTGAGTCTCCAGTCTCAGAATTGCCACACAGTGAGTCCCCTGTACCAGAATTGCCATCCACTAAGCCTCCAGTGTTGGAATTATCACACACAGAAGTGACTTACACTGAATCCACAGTCTCAGAATTGCCACACACAGAAGTGCCTTACACTGAGTCCACAGTCTCGGAATTACCACACACAGAAGTGCCTTACACTGAGTCCACAGTTTCAGACTTACCACACACAGAAGTGCTTTACACTGAGTCCACAGTTTCAGACTTACCACTCACAGAAGTGCTTTACACTGAGTCCTCAGAACTGAAGTCACTTAGATCTAGCATTATGTTAACTGATTCAGTTGTGTCTGGTGTGTCAGCTATTACACCTTTTGATAGAAAGTCACAATTCACTATCACACATGACCCAGAAATTCAGAGTACATTTGAATATTTTAAGGTAAGGAAGGTTGAAGGGAAGGGAATGTTTACAGGAGATGCTGATGATGGCAGTGTAAAGGCTGGTGATATACCTGTAGAATTATCAGATGATGATTCACGCCTGCAGAGGATAAGGGCATCATCATTTACAGAAAAGGATTTGCCATTATCATCACTATGTAAATCAGCTGCTCTTTATCCATCATCAGAAATGTGTGAAGAAGAGGAGGAGGAGGAGGAGGAGGAGGAGGATGTTTATATTGAGCTCCCAAATACAGATGTAGTTGAAATACTGGAGACACTGATTGAAGTTGATGAAACAGAAGACGGTGATGATTTGATTCTCGATGACCCAGGAATGCAGTTCAATATAGAAACAGAGAAGGAATATGAAGAAGAGCAACAAATCAGAGCACAGCATGGAAGGGAAAGAGATAGTGGAGTAAGAATTAAAGTCATTGAAGTAATGGAACCAGATTCGATAACGACGGAAGATATCGATCATGACGAGATACAGTTGTTATCCGAGGCAGATACCAAGGCAATGACTGAGCATATTGGCACATTTGAAACACCCAAGAGTGAAATTCAGCTCCTATCTGAAGCTGAATTTGCTGCAATAGCTGAATCAATGGGTTTAACAGAACAGACGACAACTGAAGTGGGTATGGTGAAGAATGGGGACATGAAGAATATAGAAATCCCAATAGGAAAAAGTCATGATGATGCTTTTTATGGTTTAGAACCAGGTAAAGCAGAGTGTGCAGTGCATGAGACACATCCCGAGACAGCAAGGGAAGTGGAGAGTGAAAGTGGTGATGTCGTAGCAAGTGATGATGGGAGTAGAGCTCAGTTTATCATGGAAAAAAGAATCCAGGAAGTTGTAGCATCAGAAGAAAGAGAGACTGCAGAAAATAAGGCTTATGAATTTAAATCTTTTATTACGGCTGAACTGAGTCAAGAAACATCATCATCATCTTCATCACCTGTTGTGAAGCGACTGAAGAGAATGGAACATGTAAGTGAACCTGAGGAAGGGACAGTATCCTCGGCAGTCACCCAAAAACAAATGAAAAAGCAAATTGACATAACAGATACTGATGATCCAACAAGTCAAATGAAAGGAGAATTATTTCCACCAGTAAGCTCACCCACAGGTGCTACGATCACCCCTGATGTTGAGGAATCTGAGATCATTACTACACGCATGTCACCTGGTCTAACTGTGGAAATGAGTGAAGGTATAAACACTGAAATGAAAGTAACTCAACAATTTGCTTCAAGTCTGATTAATGAAGGGACACTTTGTGAAATGGATGACATGAAGCTATCAACACTGGAATTTGATGCTGAAAATGTATTCACTTATGACTCTGAAACTGTTGAAATTAAAGAATGTGAGGCTGTTACTTCTGATAAATCAGACATAATTTTTTTTCAAAGTGTAACCCAAGTAAATGAAGTGGATGAGATTATTGAAGCTGTGGAAACAGAGAAGCTGCCTTCATTTCAGTCAGCCGTAGCAGAGCAATACAAATTGGGAAATGTATTAAAGGAACCAGAAAAATTTAAATCAATAACATCAGCAAAACAAGTTGTAGTGTATGAAGCACAGCCTGAGTCATATCCGGACCTCTTGGATACTGCAGGAACCTTTGAAAGCAATGAAAGTATTCCAATGATTGATAGTAGCAAAGAGACAGATGCTGATTGTGGTGTCCAGGAACCACAAGCACCTGAAAGTGAAATGGATTTGACTTGTTCAGATGATTACCCAGTTACAGTCCCTGAAGTAGAAGGAACAGATAATTGGATAAAAACAATTAGGGCTTATCAGTCATTAGCAGCCAAATACCCCAATCCAGATGAACCCATCCTGGGAGACAGGGAGCCCCTCGAAGAACCATATATTCACCGTGATGGTAGTGACAAGAAGGAGGGTCATGGTTGTGTTTTGCCCATGATGAAAGATAGGAGCAGCGCTCCTAGTAAAGACAAAACTAAAAAGACGTCTGTCCTCCTAAGTGATTGTAAAGAAGTATTATTGCCAGTACAGGATAATGAGACCATAATAACTCCTGATACTGAAGTGAACACATTTGATGTGAAGGAGCAATATGTCACAGAAAGTATAGTAGAAGCATTTGTTGAGGAGCCCGAAGCAGTCAGAATTTCATCTCCTACAGTAATCGACGATAAACAGGAACTGCCTTCGAGAGTAGATGTTGAAGAAGAAAAAAGTCCCCATGAACTTCCTCCATTAGATGATGTCAGTGAAAATGTGTCATGTGAGTTTGTGGAAGAAGTTTGTACGAAATCCGAAGTTGGGAAACATTTGGTTGAAGCAGAAACTGGATCAGACTCACATGAAGCAGAATCAGATTTAGATGTAACAGAATCAGCAGACATTTCACAGTTAGGAAAAAAATTAGGTTCAGAAGAACAAACATCGCCAGCTACATGTGGAGATACCGGTACATTGCCAGCGAGATGTGGAGCTGGTGCAATCAGGAAGACTGAATTGGGGTTATGTGGTCCTCATAAGGATAGTTGCACACGAGGTATTAAGAGGGAACACACTTTTGTTATAGAGGACGCAGTACCTGAATATTTGAAAGAAATATCACCAAAGCAGGAACCTGTAGAAGTTCAGGCATATATCAGTGAAAGTGGATTTGAAGGGAGCATAAAAGAGGCCAAAATATCCTTGCATTTACATACAAAGGATGACTTACATCAAGAGGTTAAGTTAGTAAAAACAACATTGTGTGAAGATGCACAGGGGTATGAGTGTGAGTCCTCCAAATCAGTCGATTCTGTGGAATACAACCAGAATCCACAAAAGACTGTTAAGGTAGTTAGAGAACAGGAGTTAGAATCTATAGTGGAAACTAAACCTGACAATCTTTCAGTGGATGATTCAGAGTTAGTCAAACTTTCCCCTGAAATGAGCTGCAGGGAGATAGATATCGGTAAAGAAATGGTAGAAAAGGAAAAGGTATCTGAGGCAACAAGTCTTACCAAAAAAGAGAAGATTTCTCTATTAGATTCTGTTTCTGAAGAGCTTAAAACAATGATTTCTTGTTTAGAAGAGAATTTGGTTGCTGGTACAAGCAGAGATATTAGGATTGCGAACATTCTCGCAAGGTTGGAGCAGATGGAACGAGAAGTAGTCAACATTGGTTCCATTTCCAAAGTACCCGAGTCCAGTATTCCTGTTGTAGTACCTGATGTGCAAACTGATGATGTAGTGTCTACTTCGCAGGCTTCACCATCCACAGAGCAACAATTAGAAGTCCATGCAGAAAGATTAGACTCGGGAGACACCACTTGCAGTAAAGCCAAGATGCCTGTTGGGTCAGGAATAGAACCCTCTAGCCTCAATCTCTCCCACGGACCAAGTCCTGGTGGAGAAATGAATGGCCAGGATGCTCAAGAAGCTTTGACAGATGTTGAAGATATATTTAGTGATGGAGATCAAACACCATTATTAAAGAGGAAAACTTTCCTCATGGCACCCCAGAAAGATACAGGAGCTTTAACTGACACAGAAGATATGGATTTGTCAGGTGATGAGGATGACATTATTCAGGAAAAGAAAAACATTCCCACAATTCAAGAACTTGGACTTCTCCCTGATCCTGTTAAAGAAATAATAAATTTAACTGAGGGCTATGCTAGAAGGGCTAGTCCTCTTTTGCAGTCTGATTCAGAACCTGATGATGAGAGTGTACAAGGAAGGCACAAGAAGAATATTATGAAGGTAGGCAAAGGTGACGAACTCGAGCTCCCTGAAGATGACGTTGCCGAGGGCCTTACTGATGTTGAAGACATGGTAGCCTCGGGAGATGAGGAGCCCTCAGTAGAGGTTGAGGACTCCCTTCCAGATCACTACATGGATCAGAGTGAAGGGGTGTCTGATAAGGTGAAGCTAAAGTCCCTATCTCCAGCCCCTAAGATCTTTTTGACCAAAGATGGTGACTCGAGTGATGATGAGACACAACACAAGAAGCATCCTAGGCATAAATCTAAAGGAAGTCTTAAAGTAGCTACTCAGGAAGGAGGAACGACTGATGTTGAGGATTTAGTTATGAGCGACAAAGGAGAAACTAAAGAAATGATCGAGACTAACAAAAGCAAAGAAAAGGTACAACGAAAGAAGCATGTTCGGCGTAAGGTAGCACCCAAGAAGCACGCCAGCCTGACTCTCACTACTCCGGTGGGTGAGTCTAGTGGCTTAACTGATACAGAGATATTGACTGGAGATGAGGACCAGGAAGAATTGGAGAGTGAAGATTTAGGCTTAACTGTTCCTGAAGTAGACCCAGGTACCTTAACAGACTCTGAGGATGTAGAGGTTTCTGATACTGAAGAAGTGGCCGACTTAGTTGCTAAACCTGTGGATAAGACTGAAGTATCTGTCATCCCTGATCCTCACTGTGAGAAGATCAAGATCAGTGAGGTAGAGGAGCCAGTAAAAGAAGAATCTGGAGGTGAAACAGATGAGGAAGGATTTGAACTAAATGAAAATGAAGATGCAAGGCCTTGGAATCCTCGACAAAACATAGTCTATGAACCAATTGAAGTAGTGGTGAAAGGAGAACTTGACGTAGAGGAAGCATACGAACCTGCTCTTACAGATACTGAGGATTTAGATATTGACGAAAAAGAGGAAGAAGAATTAATATCTGATATCGCAAGTCGTATCCCAGAGGAAGGGGATATTTATACCATCAAAGAAATGGAGACGTACAACGGTCGAGTTACAAAGAAAGAGATGATGAGGGACGTTCATGCCGAATTAATGCAACAGATAAAAGATGCTGAAATGGCTGGACTGACATTGCAAGAGGCTTTCGAGGACAATGCTGAAACAGATGTGGAAGACCTGGAGGACAACGATCAAGAAAAAAGTAAAGTTAAAGTTAAGGTAACTCGTGGAGAGAAATCCAAGACTGAGGAAGGCGCCACTGATGAGGAAAGTATAGATGAATCTGACATTGAAGAAGAAGTGCAAGAGACACCAAAGCAGGTAAGGAGAAAAGGCAGGAGACTACCTCTTGTGCCTCAGGTTTCCGAAGTTCGATTCGTGGAAACCGAGCAAGGACCGTTAAGCATCATCATCACTCCAGATACCTTCGAGAAAAATGCAGGTAAAATAATAAAGGACCAAGTAGCAAATGTTGTTTTCCTCGAACAAGAAGACAAAGAAACTACAACAGATGTCGAAGATCTATCTGACGGAGAAGGAAGTTCATCAAGAAATTTAAAGATGCCTCGGAATAAACAGGAACCCACAACTGACACGGAGGATTTTGATGTAGACCCTTCTGAGGTATACCGTCCTCACAGTCCTTTGCCTCCACATATTAAGTTTGATGTTCTACAAAGTCCAAAAAGAGAAATTATTCACATTAAGGAAGACAAGTATGGCGTCCCTCAAGTTACTGTTCAGAAGTTACAGAAAGATGAACTAGTTGTATCTGACATTGAAGATTTGGGGGCAACAGATACTGAAGATATTGAAGTATCAGAAGAAGAAGCACTGAGACTTGTTGGGGTGACTGAAGATGCTTCATCAGATTTTGAAATTCCTGAAGCTGGAACAACAGAAGTTATATCAAAAATGACTCGCAAGACCCAGCCATTGCACGTGGAACCTGAGGAAGAGGGAGGTACTGATGTAGAAGAGCTTCCCATAAACAAGAAACCTCGACGAAAGGCCAGGAGTCGTTCTAAGTTGATACCTGGTCCACAGGGAGAAGATAGTCACACTGATGTTGAAATTTTGAGTGACTCGGAAGACAAGGGAAAACTGGTAGTACGTATAGCAAGTCCAGGTGACCATACTGATGTGGAGGATTTTGAAACTTCAGGACCTGAGGATTTAGAAGACGCCACCCGAGAAGATGCTCCGACCCCTGATATTATACGTGATGCTGCAATAAGGAAGATGATAGTCCTGAAAGAAGGACCTGATGGTTCAACTTACACAGAAGAAGCTCAAGTTGCACCTGATCATAGTAATCTTTTAGGGGTTGAGGGAGAGCCTGGAGGTGTAACAGATGTAGAAGACATGGAAGCTTCTGGAGTAGAAGATGAGATTGAGGACCACCCTGCAGTGGACTTACCAGATTACGAAGCAACAAGCGTGGGTATATCCGAGAAGACGAGCATCCCGTCTGGTAGTAACGAGGCTAAGCACATTAAGGATAATCTTCTTCTCCCGGAGGACAACTTTAATAATGTCACGGACGTAGAGTCCCTCGGTGAAGGGGAAGGTAACAGGTGTGCATCTAACACCGGTTTATTGTCTGGTCAGCAACTAACATATGCTGTAGAGAACTGTACTGTAGATGAGCTTCTTTATCCCTCTTTACCTTCCACTGACCCTAAACTCTGTATACATCCAGGGTTGTCTTTAGAGAGTGACCCATTTTGTGGTGAACTGACCAAACCTCTAGTTGTAGAGGCAGAGTTAGAACAAGTTTATTATCATGCTCCACAGGAGCAGCCGCAAGAAACTGAACTGGAGCTAGAAGCCTGCAATGGCTGTGTAATAAGAAGGAGGCAAGTGGTAGCCTCTTCGTGCCAAGCAAGGGAAGTTCGTAGGTTTTGGTCTCAGGGTCGAAATTCTCCCCTTCAACAATCAGAAATCAATGATTTTGCTTGTCCTGCCATTGAGAAACAAGGTTTTAAAACCATACTTTATCTTGAACAACCAAATTTACTTGATACAATTAGTATAAGCGACACTCTCTGCGACTCAAATTACTTTAAAAACGAGCGCCTTCTTGATTTTGATTCCTCCAGCATTGATTCTTATGATGATCATTTTAGTTACAGAGACTCGGACATTGTCACTGTTGTTGATCGATTCAATCAGGAACGGGGCAGTAGCTTAGATGATCTTCCCAGTCCACACTTAAGTAGTATTTGTAGCTCAGCTGTTGATTCATTATGCTCTGGGCTCTCCTTTAGTTCAGATACTAATGTAAATGATTCATGGTGTTCAAGTCCACAACCAGATATAACTTGTAGTGATGAACTAGAGAAAATGAACTGTGACTCTCCATCATGGACTAGTGGGACATGTACCCCAGTTCACAGCTCATCTCCAGTAGTAACTCCACAGAGTGTTGAAGTACAGATTTCAGAAAGAAAGAATTCAAATTTAGATTATTTTGAGACTGACAGCAATTTTCATGTGGAGGAAATTATAAAAGGAAAAATTTTGGAAGATTTGTTACCTGACAGCACAAGTATGTGCATAAAACAAGCTCCCCCTCAGTGTGTGAGCTCCGGAGGATCAGTCTCCAATAGTATAACAACCAAGATAACGGAATCCATCAGTAATGGAAAAGAGGAGAAACCCCAAATAATGACTCAAGACTCTGCTGGCTCATTTACACATCTTACATCAGATATTGTAAAAACACCACCAAAACCAGGCCAAGAAGAATTGACCACAAAATCTAGCGGGGAACATAAGACTCAGTGTTTGGATGTACCAACAGAACACATGAAAAGCAATTCACTGGGATTTGATAAAGACCTTTCTGTAGATGGTGATAGCATAAAAAAATTTACCGACGAGCGGGACAATAATATAGAAAGTCCTGCCACAATTTCTGTACAGGAATGCCTGGCTGAAAATATAAAGAAATTCAGTAGAGAGTGGTTGAGCCTGACGGGTGGTATTCATGGAGAGTTTAATAAACATAAAGAGAAGCATAATAGAGAAAACATGAGAAGTGCATCTGCTAGGTGTATCGAGGAACAAGGGCTGGAAATTGATGGAAGACCACTTTCTGGGTTTTTGGACAGATACATTCCACAAACACGAGAACGTCCCGTAATGCGTCAGAGTATCTCTTTACCTAATTGTGATGTTGACTCACTTGTAACGTGCATGAGTGCCTCTGCTGAAGCACGAAAACAAAATCTCACTGAAATCTTAAATGACGACCCAAGAATCCCAATTCCTTTTGAAGATGACTCGGGGGTTCATGCCTATCAGAATTCAGGAAGTTTTACTCCATCTCTTGACAGTGCAAATGATAAGTTAACAGGGGAGGGAGATGAAAGCGATACTGTTAGTCTTGCTGATAGTGTCTTGGGTCTAGAGGAGAGCGCGGCACTCTGTACTCGTAATTATTCATATCATGATGACTTTTCTCCCACCTGTAATTATGGACAACTACTTAAGACTACCATGTTGCCCACTTGTTCTCAAGGTTGTAATAATGATTTTATACAGAAATCAATTCATGATCTAAATAATGATACTACAATGGTAATTATTAATCCCGCCCCAGCTGTCCCAGTACATTGGCGCCATACTTTGCCTAGGGTGTATAGACAAGTAAAAGACCAAGCAAAATCATCCACAAGCAGATCATTAAATGATGGCATTAAAGACAGTCAGGAAATAGTCAAAGACTTTGTTGGGGTTAAAGGATTGATTGAACAATGGGAGGAAATTGTTGAAGAAGAGAAGCGTAGGTCCCTCCCAGCATCTCCTGCACTGGGGCGGAAGGTGTTGCCTCCCTTTGAGGAAAAAAAACCTGCTAGGAGGACTTTAGAAAATGAAGGTAGGAAATTAGGTGAAGGTGAAAATAAGAAAACTGTGGAAGGTAATGTTAGTCAGACTCTCAAAAAGACGGAACATAGAGAAAATACACACGAAGGTAATGTGGTTGAGGAGGTTGCAAGTGTTTGTGATATTATTCAGAAGTTTGAGGTTAGGGTAGGTCGGAAAGATAAAATAAATACTCACAGACCGAGATTACACAGGGGACAATCCCCCGCTAGCAGAAGCCCCTCACACCCTCGTCGAGTGGCTACCGTCAAACCCCTGTGTGAGCCACAGATGCAGCCGGAACACACTGATGCAGTACAAGAGGTACAGCACGTAGTACATAATCAGGAATCCATGGAGAGTCCTCTAATGGCTGGGTTTGTTCCTCGGGTGATGGAATCTCTTTCCATTACAAAAGCCTCCAGAGAGGCTCAGGAAGAGGATCCTCCCCTAGCACGTGTCCCGAACCCTGAAGGTGAACAATTTCCCTTGATTGTTTGGCAAATGAGCTGTAGTTACTTCTGGGTGATGGTTTATGGTTCATAGATATCAAGTGCTTATTACCGGGAAGATACACAAGGTATTTGACAATAGATTTAGATATGGAATGTTTAGAAAACAAAATATCAGTGGGGCTTTAAATCAATAGATTAAGGCAGTACTCCCAAATAGATTGTGCTGGTATGACTAAAAGTAGAAATCCAGTATGCGGCAAAACTAACTTCTCAATACTATACAGTACATATCAGATGAGACGCATGATGTGAAGAAAGCTTTGGGGTAAGCTGATTAGGTAATGACAAAATAATGCATAGCAAAAAGAACCTGTATATTTGTTTTGTTATTTGGAATGAAAAGAAAATCGGTGGAAGCTACGGTTTTACATTGTAGTTTATAATTACCAGAGTACAGTACAGTACAGTAAGTCTACCCTGCCAGATTCATAGACTAGCCATGCTTTCATGCTTTATGTCTGTCCTTGGGTGTTAGCTTAGACCTAATAACCTGTAGCTTTATCATTAAGTGTTTAAGACAGATTTTTATGATGTTTATTTATTATGATGTCCTTCAAGGTCAACAGTGAACATTAATTCATACTAGCAAATGCTTCAGTATGTAGAGTTGATGAGATTTGATTTTTTAATGAGGTGGTGTTAGTAGTATTGTATTAACTGCAGTGTTTGTTTACCTTCATAGACACAATTTTTCTTTTCCCTTTCTTCTGTCAGCTCCTAGTATCTTTGGTAAACGCCAAGGAATAGAATCCTTCTTCTACAAAGGTTTTTTCCTTCCGCCAGGTAATGAGGATTTGAATCGTGAAGCTTGGAGCAATAAGTGCCTAGCTATAATGTTTGAGAGAACAAGTGCTTTCATTGATCCCATCCACTAGAGCATGTCTTAGCTGTTTAGTTTAGCAATACTTGAATGATGTTAGTTAGACATTCACAGAGAAGACCAACCTATAATCAATATTATCAATTTAAATAGTACAGTTTCCCATGCAGCAGTTCAAGACAATTTGTAGTAATGTGAACAATTAAATTTTTTTTAGTCATACAGTAACTCTTGGATATAACCAAGACCAAGCATTACATTGCAGATGGCTAATTGTCAGATTCTCGGACAGAGACATCTGCTCACAGCACTCACTTGTTTTTATCTTCTCCCGTTGGCCACACCACAGCACTTTTATAGGTGTCAGATTTTTTTTGTTTAAATTCTTAGTAGCATGTTGGCTGACATCTGGTGCTCAAGCATATTATTGCCTAAGTATTTTGTTATTTTTTCGGTAAAATTAAATATTTATTTTATCTCCTATGATGGAATATGATCTGGACTGAACAGAATTAAAAAGGACTGCTTCTGTTTTATGTTATCAATTCAGTGTATGATACCATGGTTTTCTAGATGACATTTGATTATAGCACATACAACTCCTTAACTATTGATGGTATTACATGGCTGTGCAAGATAGTTGGATGGTATTGTATGTTGAGTACTCCATAGTGCTTCATGGTGTAGCTCTCAGACACAGTGTAGTAGTTCAGACATTTTAAGTTTGTATGCTGTATGTCATTCCCTTATTTAAACAGATTTATCTCTTATTTTAAACTATTTTTGTTATGCTATTTTGATTTTATTAGAATACCTCAAAAGTATTCCTTTATTTTAAAATTCATATTGTTGTCATCTCTGAACCAAATTCACCTACTGAGGACTGTAGTAAACCGTTTCAGACAGACTTACCTTTTAATCCATTATTGATGAGCAAATTTACATGTCTGACATATACAGCTATTGATGATTCCTTATAATTTTTTATTAGGGACCCATGAGGCAGGCCAGCTTGCTGAGCAACAGACACCACCACTCTCCCACGAACAAGGTAAATGATGCCACCGACACAGTCTTGTCAGCCGACCATATTTGTACCTCAAGTTTGTTACAGTGCTAGACTTCCTGATGTGCCCTCATATTTTATTACTAATACCTTCAATATTAGATTACCAGTGCAACCACAACCCTGTCACCAAATATCACTATCGATACCACTGTTATCTGACTATTATTAAAAACTTTCAAAACCACAGCACAAACACCAGCTTGACCACCAGAATTACCAGTGCCACTAGTACCACCACAGTACTACCACGTTTGACTTGAGACCTCCGCCAACCTGTACGAATAGCACAACCGTCAGTGCAATAATTGCATCACTGATGTCATTAATATAAGTGACACTACAAGTACCATTAATGTAATATTTATACTGTACATGCAGTGTCAATACCGATACCTCGACACACAACACCATCGACACCAAGTACCATCATCACTACCAACACCACCATCACCACAATACCTACATCATTATGGTTATTGTGATTGTCATTATCAAGGTTTTATACTATCAAGAATTTTTTCAGTCATCATCACTTTCACCATTTTTGTTATCAGTAGTGCACACCAATGCCTTAATACTTTATAGAGATCAGTTACAGGGAGGAAGGTGACCACACATAACCCTCCTAGGTAACTGACTGCATGGACAGAAACAAGCTCTTAAAACTAATTACCACTACTAATTCTCTCATTATCTAATTGCTGAAACACTAACAATAATAATACTATTGTAAGTAATAAACTAATTGCCACTTTTAGCATTACCAGTATTACTAAAATTGTCCCTACTATCACAACCACTACTTCTGATGCCACACATTCTACCACAGCCATTATTCTTTATACAACTTCATAACTACAGAAATCCTCTTCATCATAACCCAGTTCCATCCTCCTCCTCCTCCTCTTTAACATTACTACTTCTATTAATATTACCATCACCATTACAAATTATTTCCACTTATTACTACTACTGTCAGCATCATTGTCATAACTCCCATTTCCATTACCATTACAAACTCTACCATTACTACAGATACGAGCAATAACCACCACCACTACATCACCTTCACTGCCACTGTCTACACTACCATTTCCAGTGATTTCTCCCATTTGCAACGATACTGGACGTCCACCAATATTGTCACCATCCCCACTGACAATAACAAGGACAGTTGCACCACTATCAAACAGAAAATGGGTGTACCTGCAAACATATCTTTTACCGACACTAACAATATCAGAAACACAATTACCTGTATTCTAAGATGACTGCCTCTATCAGATAAAAACAGGCAATACATCAGTACCATTACCAGTGGCAAGTGCTGTACCATAAATCATCACAACCTCCTGTACTGTACATATACATCATTACATAAAGAGATATGATAATTTTTTTAAAGTTGATGCATAAGTTAATATTACAAACTCTTGATTGAAGACAAGATTAAGTTCAAAACACAGATGGTAATTTTGCCAATTAGAAAATTACCAAATAACCTCCAATCACCACAAACACATCTTCACTGTGTCTCTAATAAGTTATAAGATTATAAACCAATCCACTTAGGGAAGGAGTTCATTTATAAACAGTGGACGCCCAGTACAGTATGTGGGAAGGATGCACACATGGCCCCTCTGGAGAGAGAGACTATCTTTGTTCATACACTTTCATCACTTGAACCAGACTTTATGAAACTCCATTATAAACTGGTGTTAGTGTTGATTATGCCAATATTTTAGTACAGAGACACATACCAAACATTGTGGTATATCCTCTTCAGCTGGAGGGATGAAAACACCACCACCACCTTATACTCTATATCAGAACCTGTAATATATACAAGTAAATCAATGTAAATAATTTACACCTTAGAGATGTAAAGTGTTTACATTGATTTACTTTTGTATATTAGCTTACAGGTTCTGGTATATCAACAACATCATTGGGTTGTGAGTGATTAAAAGCTGTTTGGGACCCGGGTATGGGCGGGCTACCCCAACCCTCTGAGGCCCACGGTGTTGGGCAGAGAACCTTGAACTTCAAGTTCGTAGTTAAGGTGGGGCAGCTTTTAAAGCCTATCATGGTCCAGTGGACTACATGTCTGACTGCTCTCCATGGTGGCCTCTGTTCAAACCCAGCACCCAGAGGTGTACTGTAAATTGTTTACAACATCAGCACCAATAATGACAAGAACATCAGCAGTGCCACCTCCTGTAATCAGTAACATAACCTCACCATTGATGACAAAAAAGGTAATGATAACACCAACAGCAGCAGCACTATCAGTACTGTACATTACAACTATAGTATAGTATAACCAACACCAGCAACAGCAGCACCACCCCCAACAACAGCACCACCACCAACAATAGCATCACCACCACCACCAACAGCATCATCACCAGCACCTCTTCAACCATTCCCACTGATCCTTCTACTGCCACCACTACTGCACCATTATTGCCACCACTACTGCTATTATCATCATCTCTGCAGCTGCCTTAAATACCACTAGCTACATTTAACAAATTTCACCATTATTCACCATCATGATTACTTTATATACACCAAACTTTTGACTCTGACCTCTTTTCTACTGGTATGAACTGTACTTTACCAGGACAACACAGCATATTGCTAACCAAAGCAACACCAACAAGATCACTCCCATAAGTGATTTGTTCCCCCTATTTCCAAACATTTAAAGAACAACTCCAGAAAATGACTTTTCTAAGTTATACCATCAGTTTCAAGCTCGATGTTGTTAATTTTCCTAAAGGATCATAGACGACGTGACCACGTTTTCAAAATTTAATTTTTCTAGCTTATGCCCTTAAGCCAGGCAGCTCTTGTAATACTTGCTGCTCACTGGGGGATCAGGGTCTCTGCTGTCCCCCTTACTGCTGTTAGATAATGTTACTACATAACATTATACTTTAGTAAGTAATTCACTATTTTTTGTATAAACCTAAGTTTAGAATAAGAGAATTCATGGTAGCCTGGGTGAGTCAGGCTTGAGGATTGTGGAGGTTGGTGTGGTTTGTTACCTTCAAGCTGTGGAGAGCAGAGAATACTGAAGGTTAATACAGTACTGTACTGTACTGTGTTAAATTCTTGATCTTATTATTATAAAATTGTAATACTCTATGTAATGTCTTAACCTCCATATAGATCTGTAATGTATTGTATGAAGGTGTTGAAAAACAAAATTTGACCTGTAACTATTATGAAGCAACTTTAATATAAGAATAAGTGTGAATTAATGAGGATCTTCTCCTGTGATGTCGTACTCACCGCAGAAGGTTGAGAGTACAGTATTACCATGTGGTTACTCAATGGGAGAGGGAGAGAGGGGAGGGGAGGGCACCAAAAGTGTTCCTTAGATTTACTCTTAAATTGAATGCATTTATATTGAAATTATCAAATGTAAGGTTAAAAAAAAAGTACTGGAGTTGACCTTTAAGCCTGCCAGGACCTGTTACAGTATCACATTCTTGTATATGATCGTTACACCATCTTGTAGTATCTCGATTGTGCAGGATCACTGTTGCCTTGTTCTTAACACCCTTGGTTCTTTTGTCAAATATGATGCCACCATTATCATCACCTATCAGTCATATTTGAATCTCTCAGTAACATTTACTGAAGAACAAGTATTGTATTTGTTCAAAGTAAAATGTTTTCTGGCCAAGACTTTATTGTTGTTGGACTAATAGCTCTTTTCTTTCTTTATCTTTTTTTTTTATTATTTATTTTTGTACAGGTTTATTAAGACATTTTGTATAATAGAAATAAACGAGGTGTTGCTGTTTATGTATTAAAATTTAAATTAAGTTGGTTGTTTTTTGTGAATTTTTTTCATCATACAGGTATTTTCACCTAGAAAGTTTTCATTGTTTTATATCATTCACAGTAGGATACAGTATGTGCATTTCATAGTACGTATGTAAATGGACTCATTATATGTGACCACTGTTTTGTAATCCCCTTTTTTTTATATAGAATTAGAGAGTAGTTTTAACCACTTGTTCATTGTGCGGAAGATCCACAAGGGAGTTCCTGAATGCCACTGATAACATCTATGTCTTGAAAATTTCCCCCTCCTTTGTGCTCTTCATACGGCGAGAAGAAACCCATTGGTAATTGTCATCTTCTTTCCCTTGGCAAGAAGAAAGGGCAGTAGGCTGGCTGTATATGGTAGACATTCTGCAGGACTCTAACAATGGTCCTATTTTCCTTCTAGCCTCCTCCGGCCAACCTCCTTCAGGCACCAAGGCAGGCTCAGGTATCTAGACATCTTGCTCTCATGCATGGCCCTCATTCACCTTTTTTCTGTCTCAAGCTGTCTGTCACCTTGAGGTCTTATCCTATCCATTCTCTCACTCTGTGTCCTGTATCTATGTCCTCAACCTTTATCAAGATCCCACAGTCACTTAGGCTATTCTCCCCACCCCAGTGGATGTCTGTCACAGTCACTCCAGTAGTGAGGTGCTGTTTTTTACTCTCACAACTGACTGCCTGTCATTTGTTTGGATTACTTTTGGTTGGATATGTTACGACTGCTGGAAACTTAAAATATTTTCTTATTTTTGGTTATTGTTATGACTCAGTTGCTCTGGCATGACGCCGCGGCATGGTACGGCAGGCGGACACAAGAGCGTCAAGCCATACCTTCGCTTACCCACTACTAATACGAAATCCTACTCACCCTCAACACATCCCAGTGTGCCTTAACAAATGTGGCATAATTGCTGCTATTGGATGCTCCAGCTGCTCACACACTTGGTTGTCTCTCCCCCTAGCTCACGGCAAGAGTAATCTAACTGAAGCAGATCTGGCAGTACTGGAAAGTATGATGGTTGCCCAGGAGGCCGAAGTTGAGGAGATGGTATTTGCCCAAGCTCTAGCCGAAATGCAAGCTGAGGCAAAATCTCTTAAATCAGATGGTGATGCTCAAAATGTTGATAAATCATTGAAGATACAAAAATTAACTAAATCTTATGTAACTGCTGAAAAACCCATTATACCTGTTAAAACTCCAGTAGTTTCCTCAGCTAATGTAACTGCAAGTGCAGCAGGTAAAGCTACAGACACGGGACAACACTTAGGTGAGCTAACAAAACGTGTTGCAGATGTTGCATCAACTATGGCATCTACTTTGGAGAGTATTACAGCAGTCGCTGAGGGTTTAGAGGGGAGTCACTTATCCAGTGATGAAGGGGAAGAACAGCTAATGCTAATGCGAGATTCTCCACGTTGGGAGGATGAGGAGATCCAGGCTGAGGACACAGATGAACCAAGAGCAATTAAGGCAGAAATTAAACTTCTAGTCAAAACCACTGAAGTAGGCAAAGAATCTATTGAAATCAGAAGTATTCGTGAGTTTGTGGAATGTGAAGATAAAAATCTGTCCGGCTTTGGCGGAGTTGTGCAGTCCCCCACTCTTGAATGTGGCCAATTAACATCCATGGGTGACCGAGTGTACACTCTGCAAAGAGCATCCCCAGATGTCCATTCTCCCAGCCCCAGGTTTGTTCGGCCACAACAATCATCCACAGATTCATCATACACTGAGCCTACACAGGACGAGTTTGATCTCATGGCCCAAGTGCGAGGTAAGGCAGGCTTTTAGCTTGCTGCTCTAGTACTTGTGCTGCTTCTTAGCAATCTTTTTATGTGTGACTTACATACTTAATCCAACTAAAACTCTGAGGAATGTATTTGACAGACTAACCAAATAAATAATTTGGATGGCATTGCTACACACCATTAGCCTAGCTCTGATATAATGAAACGGAGGCTATGGCAAAAGTGAAAGGCTTGCACCTGTTGATGATGCTTTAATCTTCAGGCATTACAGACCTTCTTCCCTCATGTGTTTCAGACGGTGGCCTTCATGGTGGTTGTCCTGAAGCACAAGGCATGGACTGGGAGGGGAAAAGTGTAGACAGCATGTATACTGAAACTGTGGTGCAGGCTAAACTCTCCATGCTCCCTGAAGTGGACACCAGCGAGGGTGTTGCCCCAACCTCCTTTTCCTCCTCTACCCTCCCCCCTGCTGCCCCTCCACTGTCAACTGCCTCTCTTTGTACGGACCTGCCCCACCCATCCAACATCCAGCCCCAAGCTCAAACCTTCCAAGACCTTACCCAGCAGCCTTCTCAAACCTACTTAAACCTGGAACCTTCTCATCTGCATGATTCTCATTCTTTTGAACTTCAGGGCTTTGACACATCACCATCATCTGCAACTAAATTATCAGATCACCTTTTCCTAGAGAAGGGCTATGTTAATGGTGCTGAAGCTACTACCAGCCAACTTGTAGCGTCTCCTTCATTTGCTTCCTTGCAATCCGAAAGTGTTGCTCCAATAACTGGAACTGATGAAATAGCTGCTGCAAGTGTGACCTTCAACACCAGCAGTGCTTTTATGTCTCTAGGGCCGATCTCGCCCACAGAAAACTCTAGCGAAGACCACGCTGAAATTGATCGTACGAGTACCGAGATTTCCCCTGACAGTGTGCGTTTTGAACAAGATATACTCGACACTAGAACTGAAGACGAGGCTCCTGACCTGGATGATGACCTCTTCCCAGCTTCTCCAGTGTTAGGGCCAGAACTCAGTGAAAGAATATTTTCCGTAGAGGCTACAGAGGATACTGATATTACAACACCTATGGAGATGAGAGACTCGCACACAGAACGGGATGCCTCTGCCTCTAACCTGGAATTTGGTGATGACAAAGATGGTACTGATGGAAAATCAGACCTTAAGGAATCACTTCATTTTGAAACTAAGGATGATAGCATTGCTTATTTGGCAGAAGAAATCAAAGAAATTCAGAATAAGGTAAACAGACTACAGGAGCAGGTAAAGTCTCAAATAGACCCAATTGCAGCTAGATCAGAAGTTGAAATGATACTAAATACAATGGAGGATATTAGAGAAGCCGTAGGAGATAGTAAAATTGAAAATAACCCAGAGTTTAATAATATGGCCCAGGACATTCTTTCTAGTATCAGTTCCATATCTGAAACAGTAGCAGAAATGATGCAAACACTCCGCTTGTCTGACCCAGAGTACGCTGACTTTCGGAGCAGAGACGAAAAAATAACAGCGAAAAGAACTGATTCTACTGTAGTTGAAACTGGTTCAGCCTATGATGGTAGCCCTTCTGACACAAACCTTCGTGATCAAAGCTTTTCAGATCTTTTAGACTCAGAGGAACTAAATCGTGACAGCCTTGAGGATGATTTTGACCGACTTGCTGCAGATCTTAGCTTGTCTCCAAAAACTGATCTGGTTGTTGAAATTTCACCAAAAGTCACCAGCACTGCTGCTCCTTCTGATGTTCTATCTTCTCCTGTCTCTTCTAATGTTTACCCCTCCAAACCTCCTGATGCTTTACAGGCCACACAACGGGAACCAGGTATGGAACTCGCTTGTGGTTCTTCTTATATAGGCCATCATCCATCATACTGACAGTATCATCCTTACCCAACTATAATTTTAGAAATAGATCTATTTGTACATATAAGTGCTTACAAAAGCTGTTTCAACTATACAAACATATGTGATTGATAGTGTATGTAATTATTAAGCTGAACCGGTTTGGGTATTGTTATTTCACAGCTGAGGGTGGTACATCTAGCCAACAGGCTGTCCAGTCAGTGACAGATGAAGTGGTTTGTGATGAAACACAACAGACTGATGGGGACTCTAAGGTTCATGATGAATGTGTGAAAACAGGTGAAACAGTTGGTCTTGTCTCTGAGGTGAGGACAGATTCTGAATATGAAAAGTCTTTTGGTTCCTTATCAACCATGAGTGATAAAAGCGATGATGAGCTCATTAAGTTTAATAAGTGTGACAAGACTTGTGAACCTGACAGCTCAGTAAGCACTTTTATTACCCATGGCAATGAAAACAGCAGTAAACCAACTCATGATGAAGTTGACAGTGTTGTAGTTCGTCGTGAGTCGAGCAGGAGTGGGCCACGTCCCACCACCTTTCCTCTGTGCTTGTTGCAGCCAGAGGTTGTAAGTTCCTCCCCAGAGGCACAGCAGTATTTCCGGCAACAGCAGGAAGTACTTGAGGAAATGGGACGCCAGGGTCACTTGCAGATGGATGTGACAGATTTGAGAGACCTAACATCACCAGAGAGTCTGGCTGAAAGTAATGAGTTTGAGGATAATGAGGCAGAGGAGATGGATCGTGATGCAAGGCGAAATCATCGTAAACTTGTCAAATCTTCATCAAGTTATGAGAATTTATATGATGGAGCAGACCTCAAAGCTGCAGAAAGTGAGGATGCTCCACCTACATTACAACTAGCCAATTCTCTTGGAGATCCCTTTACTACTAAGACACAACTCCCTCCTGACATGTGCTCCAGTTTTGAAAACCTGTACATGAAGGCCCAAAAGGCTGATGATAGAATTGTTCATGAGGCTGACCTCTTGTCAGCAGCAATCCTAGAAGAGGCAGTGCATGAAGCTGTGCAGGAGGGACAGTTGCAATCCACCACCCTCAATATAATGGCTTCTCCTGCCTCTTCAGGCACTGAGTCCCCTGTACAAGGTTTGTCCTCTGATTATGAGGGCATTTTGCATTCCAGCTCAGAAGAGTTTGGCACAGCAGGTATTTTGGTGATGTAGCTGCAGCCTTTGTATTGTGTTGAACAACTAACCATCAGCAATAATTAGATTGCTTGAGTTACGACACTAACAGTTTTCAGTGTGTCTTGATTTGTCATAGTAATTTAAAAAGTTCATGGCTTTGTTATGTTTTGCCACTTCAGGTTGTATGAAAATTAACATACATTGATTTCTTTCAGATAACAGTGACGGCATGTATTTTGTTGTGTAGTAGCTTGTGTTGGGTCCAGGGACGTCATTTGCTCACGTCACCGTTTGTGTGTCACAATATGTAATGAAATCATGAGATGGGGGCATTAATAAGTCCTCCTGCTGATTTTGTAAAAAAAAAAAAAATAATAAATTTCTTCTTGTCTTTTGGATTAACGTGGCATTTGTTAGTGACCTGGCATTGGTCAGACGGCCTGTTATTCAGTGATGAACTTTATCATCAGAGTATGCCAGGCAGAGTTTTGGGGTACAGTCAACACCATTTCCTCATCTATGAACATTTTTCATGTTCAGTGTAGGTCACAGTAGCCAGGCACAAACAAATGTAGGACAGTTGGTAAGTAGTAGGTATTTTGGTTGTGTAGACCTTGTATAATATGCACGCTGAGTGTACGGAGAGTGAGTGTGGTAAGACTGGTGGGTTCCCTTGAAGATCATAAGTTCCCATCACACTTGAAATGTGTGGAGTCAGGTTCACCTGACAGCATGTGGCATGAGTGAGACCTGTGCCATAACAAGTGTGTGTGTGACGTTTACTAATAGTGTGCTACTAACTCTTGTTCTAGATGTGGGAGTGGTGTTTACAGAACATAAAGAGTATGGGGGCAGGGTGAAGCCATCTGCAGAGACGACAGGCGGACATTCGCACATTTCACCCTCACCCAGTCCTCATCCTTCCCAGAGCATCCAGTCCTCATCCTCCACCTCTTCCCAGCAAAAAGTCCCGAGCACAGCACCAATGACATTAGAGAAAGGTCAGCGCTCCCTTGATGAAAGTCCTGCTCCAAGCAGACCGACTAGAAGACATGAACGCACTTTCTCACAAGCCAGTAATATATTTACCGGGGCTATTCCCACAGAACCTAAACCTGAACCAAGAAAAGAGGAAAAGCCACCAATAAGTGAGGAAAGTGCTGGCATAACTGAAAATATTAAACCCTATTCTGAAAGAAAACAGTTTTGGGAGAGTGTTACAGCTCATTCATCTGAATCTAAAACTAGTCAGTTAATTAAGAGTGAAGCTGAAAGTGACACAGACACAACAGGAACTGATGGTACTATTGTAGAGCAAAAAATTATACAGACAAAAAAGGTGAGTGCAACAGAGAGCTCTGACTCGGAGGCAGAATATATTCGTCAGAGAGATGACCCGGCTTTTTACGAAAATGCAGGATTTGCGGGGACAGAGAAAATTGACGTGCCCAAAGAGGTGGGTAAAGAAAGAGCCATCAGCCCATTTGAGGTTCTTCGCCCTGAGGACTCGGTGGAAGACCTGCCATCCCCAGAAGATATTGCACTTAAAGATGTGTCGTCCAAAAGGGCACTTTTTGAAAAAGAGATTAAAAGACAGTCAATGGAATTTGAAGAAAGTCAATCATGGAAACGATCATCAAAGGAATACGACGAAACGGTCGTGATAACTGAAGAATCTGCGTCCAGTGTGCTAAAGAAACGAGAAGAAAGTGAACATCAAGTGAAAGAGACTATGGAAAAAGATAAAGAAACAATAAAGGAAAAATTGGAAACTAAAAAAGATGACATGTCTCAAACTGACAGAAAGAAGACAGAAACCAAGTCTAAGACAGATAAAACTAGCAGCAGGGAAGATCATTCTGAAATTGTAGAGTCATCCAAACTGCATCACGAGAAAATGGAAACTAAAGAGAAAACAGTGATGTCAGAAGTAAGCGCTTCAGGTAAGAAATCTATTACACAAACAGATGCTTCTACAGAAAAAAAGGAAAAGGAAAGCACAGAGAAAGCAGAAAAGGTAATTCATGAAAGGAAAGACAGTCAAAGTGGAACTTTTTCAAAAACTATATCGAAGTCCGAGGAAAAGACGGAAAGCTCATCGGAGGCGAAGGAAATAGTTCAGACAATATCTACCGAGGACCAAGACATCTCCCGCGATGAAATAACAGAGGAGGACATGACCAGGACTGAAGAGACCTCGGAGGAAGAAGAGCCAGACGACATAATCACCCGCGATAAGACGACCATCAATATAACTGAGGAATCTCGACAGGTCGGGGACACTCACGAGACAGTCGTAAGAGAAACAACCACCACAAGAGATGGGGGCCAAGAGCAGCGAGTCATCAAGGAAACAAAGACCCAAGAAACTGCAATGTCTGATGGCTCTACCGTCAAGACCACTTCTATCACAACCTTTACCACACAACTGGACTCAAAGGAACATGATGACTTAGGTGATCTCTCTAAAACTAAAACCAAAATATTTGCAGAACAAGTAGCAGAAGAACCAACAGAAAGTTTGCCAGAGGAGAAGCATATTTATAGTACCAAAACTGCAAAAGAGAAATCAGAAGCTTTTTTTGAACAGCGTATGAAGTCTGACATTTTCTCTCAAGAGTTGTCTTCTTCTGCTGAAGACCAAAGTCCAGAGCGCAAAGTACTGACACCCAAGGATACTAAAGCTCCTGTTTCTTTGCAAGCACAGGTTGTTGCTCAACCTTTGACGAGCCCTATTTTGGTGCCAAAAGAAACTGTGGAAGATATTGTTTGGGAAGTTTCACAGGAAAGGTCAGAGACAATAATGTCGGAGACGGTGCAAGATATTCCCCTTCAACAGCCTGTTGAATCTCATCATGTAAAAGACATTTCGGTAGATGGTCATAAAAAAATGGAGAAGACTCCTGCCAAGCCATCCACTGCATCAACAAAAGCAAAATTAAGTGAAGAGGAAGCTAGAAAACTTGCTATTGAAATTGTAGAAGAAGTGAAAGCAGAAGCTGTGAAACGCTCACCTCTTGTCACTCCTTCACAGACTGTGAAAGATTTTTCAGCTGCGTTACAAGATGAAGGTGCACAAGCCCCATTGCCTAAGCCAGTACCTGAATCTGCATTTACAGAAGAAACTACCACAAAGATTGGAAAATACATTCAAGAGCAATTAGGAGATGACTTGGATGAAAAACAACTTAAGCTTATTGAGTCTGTAACTGCCAGAAAAACAGAGATATTACAAAAAAAAATGGTGGGTCGCGAGTACCAACAAAGCATGGAAATAACAGACGAAGATCTCCGCTCAAGTGGTGCAGAACTGTCACCAATTGAACACCAGATGGAACGCTTACGCCAGATGACTGAAGAAGAAGACATTCAGCGGTTTCCTCGAGAACCCTCAGAAGCAGATGAGAGCGAGAGTTCCATTATCATCCACGAGACCGTAGATGATATTATATCCAGTGAATATGATCAAGCAAATCAAATGATATCAAAAACATTAGACGCTCTCAAAACTGCAGATATCAATAAAACAGAAAGATCAATAGAAACCATCAGAGAGGTACCTGAGACAGTTGTTAGTACTGCAAAAGTAGAAGTTAAAAGAGACATTGATTTTTCTGATACAAAAGAGTTGATAAAGTTGAGTCAGAGTGAAGTTAAGGAGACTGCACGCCAACTGGTGAAAGAAGTAACTGAGAAGGCTAAGGAGTCTGAGGCAGTAAAGCAGGCATCATTAGCCACTGAGCTCAGGCAGGCAACTGGAATCCAGGAACAAAGCCGAACACCCAGTCCAAAATCGGGGTCTAAACCGGGCTCCAGAAAGGGTTCCTGGATGGACGACGAAGAACTGAGACGAGAATTTCGAAGAGATTACGAAGACAAGAAAAAAATGTTTAAGGAGGAAATGACTTCAGACCAGCAAGACGTATTTGATGTAGATACCAAAGATAGTGAACCTCAAGTCGCGAAAATGATGCATCAGAAGAGCAGCGAGTCCCATAAAGAAGTCCACATGGAGTCTAGTATGACAGAAAGTATGGAAGAATCGAGCACTGTTGAAAGCGTTCGGTCTTTTGTCGAGGCTAAGATGAGACCAGAAGCTGCTACCTCTGTTATAAGGGAGTCCAGAGAAGTGGAAAGAGAAAAGACAGAAGAGGAAAGGTCTGTTACTGTTCATGAAGTGGTCGTGATGAGGAAAAAAAGTCATGTTGAGGAGTTTAATCGTCGATCAGGAACAGATTTCGACGCTTACTCGAGTTCTGGGGAAAGTCACTATTTTACAGCTGCTGAAGGGACCTCAGACAGCCGAGCGGGAAGTCGACCATGTTCGTCAGATGTTGAAGCGCTGATGTCAGAACGCACAGGCACATCAGAGTATGACACTGCTCTTACTTCCCAGGATACATCTCAGTACTCGAGCTATTCAAATTCATCACGAGATTACCGCACAGCTGCAAGTTCCATGAGCTCGAGAGACTCTATGAAATCTATTGATTCGGAGAGCTCAGGAAACCTTGCTAGTGTGGAGCTTAGTGAAGCTTCAGAAACTCTTGTACCTTCTGCAGTGGAACTTGAAAAAGATATGGACCTCTTGGAACAGGAGTTGATGGAAGAAGACCTCTCACACACTGCCCAACAATCTCATCACACCATTATCCCACAGTTAACTATTCAGTCTGAAACACCAAAATCTGAGGATATGCCGTGTCCATTTGATTTGGAGTCAGACGATGGTGAGTTTGACCAGGAAGCTAAAGATGAAGAAAGAGAAACTCACGTTACATCCAGGATGAAGAGATCGATAGAAATGACCTTTCATCCTGAACCCAAGTCCCTCACCGACGATAAAAAACCCACCGTCGTTGAGAGCATAGCTTCTAGTTTAGAGGAAAGCACATTATCAGAGGTGTCCATGGCCACTGTAATAGAACAAGATAAAAGTATGCAAGGTTCCACTACCACTGATTCTATCATGACCACGTCTAGTGTTTCCGAACATATGGTTTCATCAATTGAAGGTCAGGAATCTGAACGTCAGATTTCTCGTACCGACAGTGGAGTCTTAACCACAGAGACAGGAGATGGTGATATGGCATTACATTCTGTTACAATCACAGCAACAGCTGTTCCTTCTTCTACTCCGGATCAAAGCACAGCCTCCATGTGTACACAAGTGACCTCTGAGACACGCTCACAGGTAGATTTAACCGAGAGCGAGCAGTTTTTTCACGCTAATGGACCCACTGAAGTAGATTATGTGCCTGAGTACGACGATGAGGAAGTACGAGGTGCGCGGCCAGGTATAGCCCCTACAATGCCTCCAGCGCAGGAGGTAGCAGGAGCTGTAGCTGGCCCTTCAGAGGGCCCACAGAAAGTTACTATTGTGGAAGAATGCTATGAAACAGAAGCTGACCAAGAGTATGGTCAGATGATGCGAGAAAGTGAATACTCAGAGATGGCTGAAGCAGAGCTTCAGTACTCTCTGGAAGAACAACCAGAGGCAGAAATGAGTAGCATGCTAGTCATTGATGAACCTTTAGAGAGACCCAGGACACCAGAGCCTGGGTATGTTCCCTCATCCCGTCCCACACAAATGATCATCCAGTCTCCAGATGAACCTGAGGAATTTACTGAAGTAGACAAGAGATTTAGTGCTGTATTTTCTACTACTTATGAAGAGAGAGAAGAAGGTGCTCGTTCATTAATCCCTGGTATGAGTGTAGATGTTCCAGATATAACCGTCACAGAACATACACTGCCCATGCCAAGTCAGTATTGCTACCCAGACTTGGAACGAGAGGAAGATTTTCCTGAGTGCCGAGCATTAGCAGAAGCAAGTGCTCAGGAAGTTCCTGCAACTCCTGGGTCTCAAGAGTCTGCGTCCACTGGTCCCTCACGAAAGTCTTCCTCAACTGATTCTGAACAAGGCAGAGAGTATTGTCTTGATGATGTGGCTCGAGGACTACCGTTCGAGTCTTTTGAAATGATAGAAGCCGGTGACATTGATGATTTTTCTGAATATGAAAGGACTCTTTGTATGCATGAAGAACGTATGTTAGAAATGTCACAAATTAGGGAAGAGGAGGAGGAAGAAGTTGAGGAGGACCAGAGAATTAATACTTCACCCATTGCCATTCCTAGTCAGTTAAAAGCTGTTAAAGTAGAAACTAAGAGGCAGGGTAGTATTGATTCTCAAACACACGATCCAGAAGAAGTTTCCACAGTAGGAGCTGACCCAACTATTGAGGAACAGAGACGATGGTTAGAGTTGCAGTTTGAAGAAAGTGATGCAGCGAATTTTGATTATCCCCAGGGTGGTTTCCTAGAGCATGTTTATTCAGGGCCACTTGAGGATATTGAAGAAGAACGGGAAGATGCAGAACGTAGAGATCTTTCGCACATTACTAAAACTTCCTCATTATCCTCAACCCCAGAGTACGATGTTTTAGCTGGTAGAAAATTTTTTACTCGTAGTGGAGAACACGATGATATATCTATGAGTTCTCTTCAGGAATTTGAAAATCTTGAAAGGGAAGTTGCCGTAGAAGCTGTGGCAAGAAGGTCTAGTTCCGGTTCACAGGAATCGCTTAATGGCAAAAAACCAGAAAGTAAGAGTGGACAGGGTGATGACATCTCAGTTGGGTCATTTGCTTCTCTTCAAGAGTTTGAGCGTTTAGAGAAGGAGTGTATAGTGGTCGAACAGATTGAGAAAAAGGCACAAGAGGAGGAGGCCATGTTATCTGAAATTGAGGAGGGACATGAAAGCCAAGTTTCAGAATCTGAGAGTTGTGAAACTTTGTCTGAAGCAGGAAGAGGGTCTGTTGAAGGAGAAGAATTTGATCAGAGAATGTTTGAGATTGACGAAATTATTCGTCTAGCACAGAGTAATGTAGAGAAATTTGACAAAAACAAGCCTGGATATGCTGGGGTACAACTACAAGATATTGTTAGCGTTGATGGTTCAGGAGATGATGGCACGGGCAGCAGTCAAGCTGACCGTACTCCAAGTGTAGGACGCGAAGATGGAGATGCCGATTCCCTAGAAGAGGCTCAGTTACCAGAACTTGATATGGATAATCCTGATGCAGCCATTGCTTTATCAGCCAAACTAGATGTTATGACAGCGAGTACCGATAGTATTGAAGCGTTAGCCAAAAAGAACAAGGTGCCTCGTGAAACGAGTCAAGATTCTTTAGAAAAGGTACAAACACGTTCTTCAGACCCAATGGCAACAAGTGTAGATAGCATTGATTTAACTAGCCGACAAGATCCCATGACTGCAAGTACTGATTCTCTAGAGGGCCGCCGGAAGCGCCAAGATCCCATGTCTGCTTCCACCGATTCAATTGATCCATGTCGACGCGACTTAATGACAACTAGCGTGGATAGTTTAGGCAGAGACGATTCTAGTGGTCGTGATGCCGACATCAGCTCAGGGAGCGAGCAAGTGAGACCACTCCCAAAAGATGGTTTAATGGAGTGCAGTACAGATTCCCTAGAACCATCATCATCCCAGGCTACACATGCCTTCTACCAGTATGACACTGACTCTATTATGTCGGGTTCATTTACCAGTGGTTGCTCTAACACACTACTTGCCTCAACAGATGAATTTCCAGATGTGATGACTTCTTCCATGTACCTTCCTGAAGGAGAATTACCCAGGGAAGGTGAAGAACACTATGTTAAGTACATGCATGCCAGTAGTGGCTCAGCAGCTGAAATGGTGGCAGGAACCAGTGAGCCGGGCTTCTCTCATTCTATTACACGTGTTGTTAGATTGCCACCAGAGGCTCACCATGTTACTTTTACAGGTCCTGATGCTCAAAGTAAGCTTGAAGATTACATACAGGATTTTAATGCAGGTCAACATTCCTCTCAAGATGAGGTTGTAGATGACCAAGGCAATGTCCACATACGCCGTGTGACTCAAACACGTGTTGTAGCAGATCCCAGCCGAACTGAAGAACATGGATTCTCTCTCTCTGAACCTAGCACTGAAGAAACAGAAACAGAAACACGTGATGAGCACGGTAATGTGACGAGAGTTATTCGGCGGACTGTTGTTACCAGTCAAACAATAGAAGTTGATCTTGACACAGGAGAGCCTATAGTACAGCCTGGCCCAGTCTCCTCTTCCTCCTCCTCCTCAAGCAGTCCCTTCTCCCGTATACCTAGACCTGTGACCAGTCCTCCTCTGGCCTCCCGGCCCCCCCCTCCTGGTCCGCCCCCTGGGTCGCGCGGCCCCCGTGAGCCCGTCCCCCCCTCCCTGGAGCCCAACACAGTATCAGGTACAGCGTCCCAAGCGTCACTGTGTTGCACCGCCCGCTGGGTGTGTCTCCGCACTCTGCACTCCTCCAGCCTTAGTTCTCTTTCAGCATGCTGTGTCCGCATGACGTCACGCCAACCATCAGTCCTTAGTACTCATTTTGTTACCATCTGTAATTATTAGTTTTATGTTTATCAACTGCAGTATTTTATCATCTAGAACCTTCATTTATTTGATTTCCTTTCATCTGCAAGCATATTGAAGATGTACGTATATGATCTTCTCTTGTAGATCAGTGGGGCTTAAGTATATCATAATTTATTTCCCTTGCATCATTGTGTATATATTGCTATTGAGAGTGTCCCTTACTGTATGAGAAGTCGGTAATTTGCTACACTGTTGAGTTGGCGATGCGGTCCAGCGCTTGACTAACGAGTCTCTCTCTCTGCCTCGCTCACCAGACGTTGTGCAGCCGGACAGTGGAGCGGGGGCGCAGCAGGCGCCAGGTTATAAATCTTTGTGTGCTTTTGCATTTCTGCTCGTGCCCTGGTTGTCTCCATTTCACATCTTTGGTGTTGTTTTGTATTACTACTACTACTCATTTGGAAGTTATGGAAATGGTGTTCTTACCCTTTGCATGAGTGGCACCAGGAGGGGAACTTTCCCTGTTGTGTAAAAAACCAGGGTGGGTGAGCCTGTCAGTCATGTGACAAGGCTGCTACTAGCTGTGACTCACAAGCTAGAGGGACCCACCTCTTGTATAACATGGTGGCGGTTAACTACTGTTCTCCTGGTGCCTTTGTTGTGATAAAACCAATGTAGTCATGGAGTTCCCTACCTGCAGAAAGTGGGCCACTAATATGGTGGTGGGTAACCCACTCACAGGGCAGCTCCAGAGGAGGAATGTTACCAATATAAAGTATTGATTTAACTTTTATTATGAAGAGACATGCATGAACCACATGCCTTAAAGAACATGTTAATGGTTACATTTCTCCTCCATTACTCCTTAACAGTACTGAACGCGGGCACAGAAACATTTGTGACATACAGTACCAAGATAATTCTGCACACACCAATTGATAATGTGTTGTGAATTTTAAGAACAGTCTCATAAAATTTCGGGTTCCATAAAAGTGCAGAATGTGAGAGACAACGTTAGATGGTGCCCGCGTTTTTTTGTTTTGTTTTTGGTTTTACTTTTACTAATCATGGTGTCGTATGGTTCCGTTTAGATTGCATAACTATATACAGTACTTTATGAATATTTTTACCTGTACTGTATTTTTTTTTAATAGTGCGAGATTCAACGATAGATAATGGCATGTTTCTTTTTTAATCACCTTTTTACTAGTTCCATTGACAGTAATTTTTTGTAAACAATAGTTGGACTTAAGTGCATGCTGGGAGTTAGGGCAATGAGATGTTGTTAATGTTATTATGTTTGTGTTACCTTTTATGTTTTAGTGACTTACTTTGTACTGATAATTTGGGTGCTGGTATTCAGATAAGTAAACAGGATACAAGTGTCTGTACACTTTGTATCCAGTACTTTTGGTTACATTTGTTTTAGTACACTTTGTACTATTCATAAGTTTATCACTCATGTGAAGTATTAATGTTACAGACAATGATACAAGTGTTCTTTGAAAGTAGTTTACAGTGAGAAAGTGAATGTCCCTCATTTGTGAAGTGCAGTCTGTAGCTCCTTAACCCCCATGAGCCTCGTTCACCTGTTTCCACGGGTAATGCCCTGTTAGGAGCTTTACCGGGAGACACCTGCCACTCCACAAGGATACTTTACCAACTTTATCTGTGTTCTCTCAGAATTTTATGTTTATAGTAATTTACGCCATAGCATTTTGTGTGGTCTGCACTCCATTTTGTCTCCACCTTCACATATTTCTACATATGCATCATGAACTCTTCAGCCACAAGTTTTTATTTATTTCTTTATTTATTTTTCACATTTTAGTGTTTGTATTTAAACATTTTAGTCACACGCTATTGTTATATCACTGCGCACCACTCAACACTTTAACTGCTGAGGAGCACAACACACCAGTAGCTATTGTACTGTACTGTATTGTCTTGTTACAGTAGAAATCTTGCAAAAAATAAAAATAAAAACATGAAATTATCAAGTTGACAGATGTACACAACTTAGTCTAATTTTTATAACATAATTTTTAGTTTGCAGGAAAATGTGTATTCCTAAGCCTCTCAGAGACATGATTACCAGATCAAGTATTTAAAATTGTCTTGTGCTTCACAGTTGTTGATATGGTAGCTGAAGCATCACCATCAGCAAACATAACTACCGTACCCCATTCATGGACATGGTTCTGTCTTAAAACTTCAAAAGTATATATACTGTACAGTATATCGGTTAATTTATTAAGTAACATAAGCATTAAAAACTTAATTTTTTCAAATATACACATGACATAAAATTGAATTCCCATATCTTTGAAATTTACATGATTTTGGGAAGGTTACATCTCCCATTGGCAAGGTTTGAGAATACTGTATTGTATTGTGGTCAGTACTGTATAGCTAATGCTGTACAGCTGATGAATTAATTGGTAAGAAAACATGGCATTTAATTTGAATTTTCAAGGAACCTGATCTAAGAGATTCTACTGTAAGAATTTGTCTTCCCACACTGCATGCATCTTGCCATTATATTAGTAGCAAATAATGAGGTTTTTAAATTACCCTCTTAACCTTTGCTGCAAGAAGACATGCCTTCAATGTTCATTGCCTTGCATTTAAAATATCCATATTTTTTTCCATTTTTGCTAGTCTGACAAAATGGCCTTTTTCAAATGTTAGCTCACATTTGATATCTGAACACGCAAGTATTATTTTAAAATACTTGAGCACTGTAAATAAACACTGTGCTACTCGCTAAATGCATACAGAATCCTTCCATCACCTACAGTACAGTCATAGGGTTTAAATGACATTACTCTTATCTTAACAAGTGAACCATCTCCAACATCAGGTCTTTTACATCTCAACACATGGAAGACTCACCAAACTGTTATTAACTTGGTCTTGCTAACCCTTGCCCCCCTTTACTTGACCAACCTGCATCTGTATTTTACGCTACAAAGTGAATGTCTCCCTCCATACCCCTGCACTGTCCTGTCTGAATACCTTACCCCTGTAGTCATCCTATGTAATCTCCCTTCTGTAGGTTTAGACGTCGAAGAGATGAGCAGTGTGATGGAAAGTTATACCAGTGATGGTAGTGACCCCATTATTGCTACTCATATCACCAGGTATGATCCTGACCCTCTAACTACCACCACCACAACCCATACCACCAGGTAAAGTCCCATCCACTGCTACCTGTATTATGCACTTATGCACTCGGGAAGATTAGGCTAGTACAGTACAGTACTAAGTTTATTGTTAAAGATTAAGAGTCTTTTTAGTATTTAGTTTCATTGAGTAAGATTAAAATATTTATCTTTGTTACTGAGGTAGTTTTTCTTCATGTACTAGGGATCACTATGGTATAAAGAGTATCTGTGGTGTCCACTATATGACAGGCCTCAGTATAATGTAGGTACAGTACTGATCAAATGTAAGATGTCATATGCTGTGACTTGGTTAGGTGGCTCTCACATACAGTATAAATGCTATATTCTAAGTTAACCGTTCTTGTGTGGGAAGATGTTCCTTATTCACACTCGCCATCTCCAAATTTAAAGGAGTCTGTAATGGACATCACCTTCAAGAGGAAAATATATGAACAACTAGGATTAGGATTCAGAAAGTATATGGATTCTTAGGATCAATTTTCATTTTTTAGGAGGAATTAAGAAAACAAATAATGGATAGATGGAGAGACACTGACAAGATGCTTCAAGACAATAACCTTTGTCATGATAACCATTAAGTAAAAACCAGGATTGGACATTTGACCTGTACTGTATTGGTGACTTTGACCCAAGAAGTATGGACCTGTTTCACGTACACCAATGTGTGAATTTCCATTAATTTATCTCAAACACTTCAAAGGTTATGGAACCGACTTGTAAAGAAATCATTTGACTTTTAACTTTTCATTTAAAGATGGTAACTGTAGATTATACAGTACTGTACAGTATATACTAAGTGAAGCTCCTGACTGATTTTACCTTCAAATGGTATGTACATTAATTGTCATGTGTATACAGAAAATATGTGATCAACTTAGGTTATATAACTTCACATGGGAGGAATCAAATGAATGCAAGGCAGATGTTGAAGAAATCACAAAATTTCTTTATGCAAATTGGGAGAACCATACTGATTATACCTTATAAAGGCTGGGCAGCGCATAGTTGTTGTTACTGTTACGTGAAAGGCATGCAAAAAAAATAATTATAATGAAATTATATTGATGAAATTTTAATTGAGACTTAAAGGACAAACATAAGATAGATTGATTACATTTCATAACCAGTTGTTACATATTTTATGAATATTCACATGAATATTTAATGCCATTTGGAATGACTTGTGTATAAAGCTCACCCAAGCCTGTAGCTCTGAACCCAGAGAACCCTAAACTAAGGTGGCTTAGACATACAGTACTCTAGAAATCAGCCAACTGTACGCTGCCACCAAGTCCGGGATCTAACGAGTCATAAGACATGACTTATTGTATTGTCTGTTCCTCACTTGACTGACCCAGTGATAATGTAGTTGGTTTACAGCACCAATTAACACTGAGTTAGGACTATACTCCTCTAATAACTACTTTTCTCTGTGTAAAGAAACTAAGCACCTGGTCTCATGTTAGCACTGAGTTTTGGACTCGATTACTGTACACAGTTCTTGGTGATGTACAGTATAGTGTAAGAGGAAATTTCCATCCAGCTTTACATCATTCTGCAGGTATTACTGTATATGCCATAATATCTTTAACTTGGTGGTACCTGATGGAGCTATGTAACTTGTGGCTCATTAGTTTCCATTTTTGATGATGTCAGGTTCGACCTCTCACACTTAAAGCTACCATAGTTTAGGCTCACTGGTTTTAAATACAAATCAGTCCTCATTTGCTCAGTGGTAATGTGGGTCTTCAGGATCAAACCATCATTTTTACAGTTTTCTATCTATACCAAGTTTTCTCCTGTTAATAGTGATTTTTTGTATTCCTTTTAGAAAGTTCTTGTCTCCATTTACTTTTGTCTCCTCTAATATTTCTTCTCTTTGTATTGTCTTGTTCCTTATTCACTTCCACCATTGAAAATTACTTCCCGTTAAAACTATTCATTCTGGCCTCATGCAGTCAACTAAGTTTTTTTTTTATTGTATTATTTGACTTGTCTCTCGATCTTTAAAAAATATTCACTTTTGTGTGGTATCTATACAACCAGAGTGTCGTGCCCATTTGTGGTATTTCATTAACCTGTGTATTTTAGCTGCATGAGCACCTTAGATACAAGCAAGTTTGTGACACATTTTGGCCCACTGCCACTGTAGGCTAAGTTTAGTTTTCATTTTTTTTAATATATTTTGCTTGAAGGTTGATTGTCATCCATTGAAAGTTATTGGAGTTCTCAATAAAAATATTCTTATGACAATGAACAAGTTCTGGACATACTGAAGGTTATCACCATTCTAGACATCAAATTAGATTCAGATTGCATGAATGGTGATGTCTAGAAATTGAGAATAGTATTGATATTTATTGTTAAGGGACATAAAACAAAAAGTACTGTACAGAGTGACAGCACTTTTCTCAGTAACCCTAGACTAAATTTTTCTGCTGTAAGCTGTCCTAATGTAAATCAATCCATCCATCATGTTTTTTTTTGTTTTTTTTTTAAGAAGTAATTGGCACTGACCTGACACAGAACAGTTGAACATATTTGATTATCTGAAGAAGCTTAACTTAGAATGTATGAATGGCAGAAGTTCCTCTAATAATTTCGTGTGAAAGAATTATTAGTGTGAAAAGTGGGTATCCTAGTGTTGACAGGGGCAGTGTGGGTACAGTACTTGTACACTAAAGATTAAACCTTCAGTATATAAGGAGACAGCATGGCCACTACTGTTTTACTGCCTTTCATGTCCCCAGCCATAAAGTTAGGTAACTATTCTGCAGCTAAGTCAACTGGGGGCAGCCCAAGTTGACAGCCACAGAACTCAAACTGGCGACCATTGGGTCAGGAGGCGAGTGCTATCCTTCAGGTTTTTAAAAAAAAATTAACCTTTTTGCAGCTCTCAAGGGACATACCTTGAGAGTTAAATTTCTCTCCACTAATAACTTTTGGCCAAATCTTTGTTACACCAAAATCAAATTCCTTTACTGTGAGTTACAAAAATTCCAAATACTTTTGTCTCCTGTGCTGAGGGGCAGTGAGGTGGAAAACCTAAAGGCTCTATGTGATGCATAAAGTATTGACCAAACATTCAAAGGTGTAACAAATATAAAACTTGAAGTTTTTTTTCTTTTTTATTGTCATAGACTAAGGGAGGTGCACAATACATTGAACCTCCTGTATGGACATCCAGAGATGTCCTTCCTTGTGATTGAACTATGATCTGAGTTTGAGTGATTGTAAGCTTAAAGGACAACTCCATAGGAAGAGAACTTTTCTAAGTACAGTACTTAACCCACCACAGGTTTCAGTTCTGATATAAAAACCACATATTAACGCCCCCAGAAATTTTAAACCAAAACAAACACGTGTAACTATGTGTTCAGAAAGTAATTGAAAAATATGGTATACAGTATTAGGAAAAAATGTGGCTGGCATTACAGTTAACCAATTTCACTTCCCCAACTGGAAATTTTGCTACTCACAACACCATATATATATATACAGTGTATATATAAAGTCGTTGAAAGAAAATTTTGACCTGCAACTTTACCCATCGTGTTAATTACTTTAAGCCTCAAGATGAATGACTGAGGTGTCTCTCTGCTGCCATTGCACTAACTTACAGAAAGATTTGAGGGACGTTTCTATTTTAAATAGGTGTCCATACCTGAATTATGCTGCACAGTGAAATTAAAAGTTGTTATTCATTTTATGGAAAGTTCCAACTTCAAAAAATTATAATGGAGTTGGCCTTTTACACATCATTTGTAGAAATCAGAATGTAACAGATGGATGGAAACTTAGAGTAATGAATGAAGAGTACAATACTTTTATACCAGAATTTAAATAGACTTACATATATTTATCTTCTGATATGGTCTGGCAGCAGGATAGTTTGAAGGAGTTACAACTCTTAAATTAAAACATTATGACCAGGTTAGCATGATTAGATGGGTGAATTAAAAAGGCAAATATTTTATCCCCAGCTCTGGCAGGAGACAAATTGAAAAGCATGATTTGAGAATTTCATTACCTATAATATAGAAATGTAACTGAATACCATAGTTAGATTAAAAGTAGACTCTTTCTCTCAGGCTTCATTGTACAATTTCAGACTTTTAGATTGTCTAGATTCTGCAGTAGAGTAAGTAAGCTCTCCCAAGATTATACAGAACACAATATTAGAGTTTAGAAGAGGAAGATTTCATACCACTTATTGTTTAAATTAATAAATAATGACCATGGTGAAATTTACTATTTTTGTATAAGAATATGTTTAAGGTATTGTCTTCAATGTGCCAATGTTATCATGAGATCCTGATTGTTATGGAGATAATTGTCACAAGCATGCACATTATATATTGTAAGTTTCGTTCTGTGTTCTTTGCAAGTCCAGGTTCAAATTTACTTAAATATAATGTCTTCACTCTCAGGATCATCAGAAGGACGCAAGTAGAGGATGGGGAAGTAAAGGAAGATGTGTATGAAGAATACTAAGGAGGACTTTGAGAAGGAATTCTTATGGGAAGAGGAGAAAACTTTTAAATCCTCTCAGTCCTCCTTATCTGTCCACCTGCCTTCCTGCCTACCATTAAAACTGCCATCACCAACACTACTCCACCCTCATCGGCAAGACCATTACCTTTTCCTCCAGCCCTCCGACATTTCCATCAAGGATTTTATTGAGAGGTCTCATATATTTTCATGTTCATCATTGATAAGTTCTTCAGTCACATTAATTGATGGCTTTTCCCTTACATATATATAGTCCACCTTACATTTTGTCTCAACTGGAGAACACTGTCTTAGAGAAAGATTAGAAAACTCATTGAAAGGACAGTGAAGTAGCAGCAGCAGCTAGTGACATATCGGTTGTCAAAGGATCTAGTCAGGACCGATACTGTGAGAGGAATAAAATCTTAATTTTTTTAATGTTATGAATGAGAAATTTTAATGTTTATGGCCTTTTATTGTAACAAAATGATAGTGTTGTCAAAGAAAAGTCAAATCCAGCTGTAATCAGATTATAATGTATAATTTCCATGAAAGTGATTTTTTGAAAGATGTCCACGAATGATCACACATTTGTAAAGGTGCACACACCCTATTTGAGCTGTCAAGGTGTTTTAGGTTAAGTGACGTTCCCCTTGTGATGTGGCGTGTTTCATCCTAGTATGACACTGATTATTATTATTATTAAGAATACTTACTGCTGAAGACATGTCATGTATTATAACTAAATCTGTAGCCACGGGATGAAATAGGAGACCAAGGTTTCAATAGAAGCTATATAATCATTTTAATATTCAGGCTCTTAGACTGGTAGAATGTTACTATTGTGGCTTATGAAACATCCAGTTATGGGCATGTTGAATGTAAGATAGCTATGATATTTCCACTAAAATTCATTTAACACACCCACAAAATTAGTGGCGAGATTGATGATTTCAAGTCTTGAATAGGGTCTCAATATGATTTAGGTAGACAAAGAGCATATAGTTACCCAACTTATAGCAGGAATCACCTCTCGCTCTGTTTGTTTCCCTCATGGTCATAAGTGGATGAAAAAAATATGATAATGCCTTAGCACCTATTCCTAGATTACTCTCTGGCCAACAGTTGTTATCTTTCATTCTTTTGATTTGGTCTTGACTTAGGCTGGCATGGGAAGTGGGAGAGAGAACTATCCTCAACCCTGTTTCCAGTCCTTGAGCTTAACTCAAGACAAAGTAGCTCCAAACATTGTGGTCACTTATCAAGTTTTCAAATAAATGCTTAATGTGATTTATGAATTTCCTTCAAATATCATGTCCTCTTATTGTATACTGTATTTTTGTGGTGTAATACATTGTGTGTATTTACTGTGTAAATGTTTTGGTTGATGTTTTCAAGTTTCCATTTATTTATTTTTTTCTTCTCAGGGGCCAGAATCTGTTAGTTCAGGTTATAAAACTTGGGGAAAGAGTGATTGAGAAATTGATGAGGGAGAGAGTGGGCATAAATGAAATGCAATTTGTTTTCATGCCTGGTAAGGGAACTGAAGAGTCAATATTTCTGGCCAGGCAACTACATGATAAACATCAAGGGAAGGACAGAAACTTGTCCTTTGTATTTGTAGACTTAGATGAGGTATTTGACAGGGTATAATGTGAAGTAGTAAAGTAGGCAATGACAAAGCTAGGGGTCGAGGAGTGTCTTGTTCGAGTGGTTATGGCATTACAGGAGGAATAAAAAACTGCCATGAGAGTAAATGGTGAGGAAGCGGAGGCTCATCTGTTTATCATGGTGCTGTTGATGACATAGTAGATAGTATTGTATTGAAGAGGTAGTGGTGAAGTTTAAGAAATGGAAGGAAAGCACAGACAGGGCCTGGGAGTGAATGTGGTAAAACCAAAAGTACTGTACAGTGCTGGTTAGTGCAAGGGTGAGGAAACTGTGGTTATATTAGTACAATAAAGACCAGGTGGGCTGCTTATTCATAGATTGCTACCATGTGCATTATGGCATTTTTTTTTAAAGTGGATTCCATAGTCCTTACAACCTGTTAGGAGCAGTGCACATACACCATACTATAGCCTAGAGCTTTTTTTCGGTACACAAGGAGGCAATGCACTCAGGCACCTTTATTTCCCCTGCTGTAAAGTTAGTTACCCATTCACAGCTGAGTGGACTGGGGATACCCCAGGCATATACCTGGGGGGAAAGTAGAGCGTTGTATCCACTCTGCCACTAAACCCCTGGCAATTTCTTAGGGGACATCTCTGATTGTGTCATTATTCTACTGATCATAAGACAGGAGACAACCAGGTAAGCTGACCAGAGCTGTGTGTTTGACTTTTTCATTTTGTGCTGCTGCACCAGAAATTGTCTTCATGTGAAATATGCTTCAATACAGTACAGTACTAAAAATACAAAAACTTTTTCAAGGTACTGTACAGTTGTTTTTTCCCCTATAGGAAAATAATGCATAGTGGACATTAGGCAAATATGACCAGACCAGAATACCACACTGCAGCAATAACCTTTTGAAGTCTACTAGACCTGAAAAATTACCCTAAATCTGCTAAATGAGGATACACAGGACCAGGGATCCAATTCAGAAAGGTTTGTACAATGAACATTCCATTGAATATATAGGAGCACCAGTTTGCCTTCAGTAACAGAGCACAACCAAAATATCAGAATTACACAGAGACTACCATAACTGGATACATTCACTTGTCAGTTTTCAAGAAATAAAAGGACATTTGGCTGATCACCACTGGAGGTCTGCAGCAGTTACAGGTACAAGTGAACCCCCCCCCACACACACACACCATCCCAGTGTTGGTCATGTTACATCACCACATAGACAAGTCAAGGTAAGTTAGACTGTAGTACTGTATAGGATAAATGGTGTCTGTAGGGTGGTGAGTGGATGGTTATGGTGGTAGTGTTTGTGGCGGTACTCTTATCTCAATAAAACAAACCACTATTGCTAACCAGAAAATAAGCTTCATAAATATACTAATACCTTACTGACAACATTTATAAGTCACACTAGCTTGATCACTAACTTGACTTCGTGAGGTAAAAAAGGTCAATTCCATGTTGACCTTCCAGACTGTCGCCACCTTGAGCACTGCACCTCTAAAAAGGAAATTTGAGAATTAATCTACAACTTAAGTGGGATGGGATAGAAGGTACAGGATATAACATACATAATAAATTGCAATGGGAAGGGATTTGACTGTATTTCTGTTCTTTCACAAATACAATATAAAATGTCCAAGATTAGATACATACTGTACATATTACTGTATTTTATTGAATAAGTTTTAAATATTAATACAGTATTGTATAATGTATATGATAAATAGAGTACAGTACAGTATAGGAAGGAGAGGTGAGGGAGGAACTTGACTAGGAGGAGGGATATGAGTAAGTGGAGGGAGAGGTAAGGGAAATGGGGGAGGGATAAGAGTAGGAGGTGGGGGAGGGATAAGAGTAGGAGGTGGGGGAGGGATAAGAGTAGGAGGTGGGGGAGGGACATGAGTAGGAGAATGGAGCTAAGAAAATATGAAGAAAAAATACAAGTATGCATAACTCGTACGTGCAACACCATTCCGAAATTGGTGGATCGCAGTTTTTTACTAAGATATCATACACAAAACAGATTAAGCTCATCTGTACATCAGTGTGTGTGAGAGAAATATGCACACACACATGATCACAATATTTATAACTACACACATTCATACATACATATTGTACATGCCCAATAAATAATATTTCACTATTAAATCATCCATAAAACTGAAATCTAAGGAAAAAAAGAAGTGTCTTGGGAGATTTCAACAAGAATTAAGTAGTGATCCGTTATGTATGTGTATGTATGTGTGTGTGTGTGTGTGTGTTTCATTTTAGGTGTTTTTTTTTCACGTACTAGATGGTGAGGTGAGTAGCCTTAAGTGAACCTGAGTCAAACCTGTTTTTTTGTATTGGTGGGTGGATATAATGACTGGGGACTAAGTAAGGTGGAGAGGTTGGGTGGGGGTGTTGGAGTAGGGTGGGGGTGATGATGGAGTGAGGTGGTGGTGATGGAGTGAGATGGGGTGATGAAGTGAGGTGGTGGTGATGGGTGAGGTGGTGGTGATGGGTGAGGTGGTGATGATGGAGTGAGGTGGGGTGATGAAGTGAGGTAGTGGTGATGGAGTGAGGTGGTGGTGATGGGTGAGGTGGTGGTGATGAGGTGGTGGTGAGGTGGTGGTGATGGAGTGAGGTGGGGTGATGAAGTGAGGTGGGGTGATGAAGTGGTGGGGTGATGAAGTGAGGTGGGGTGATGGAGTGAGGGTGGTGGTGATGAAGTGAGGTGGTGGTGATGGAGTGAGGTGGGGTGATGAGGTGGGGTGATGGAGGAGGTGGTGGTGATGGGTGAGGTGGTGGTGATGGAGTGAGGTGGTGGTGATGGAGTGAGGTGGGGGTAACGGAGTGGGTTTCGGCATGGTAGGATGGGGATGATGGAGTGGGCAGGTGATGGAGGAAAAGGAGTATTATGGTACAGTTGGAGTGAGTCAACACACACATGCTCCAGGAATGCGGATGTGAAAAGGGTATGGGAGGGTTGGGTGGGCTGGGAAGGGGACTGGGTGGGGTGGGAAAGGGTGGATGGGCTGAAAACAATGGGGGCTGGGAAGGGTCTGAGTGGGCTGAGAAGGGACTGGGTAGGGTGAGAATGGTTGGGTGGACTGAAAACGATGGGGGAGTGATGGGAAGGGGTCTGGGTGGGCTGGATAGGATGATAAGGCATGGGAGAACAGGGGAAGGGGGGTGAGAGAACTGGGAGGGAAGAGGGCTTGAAAGGGAGGGTGGTATTGTATTTGCATTCTCTCATACCATGTTTACATTTTAAAATAATCAACTATTTTTCGCCTGAATTTGTTGCTGACATAAAAATCAGTCGATATTCAGTATGTAATTTATTGATATAACAAGTAGCTTCTTAACTCTTCATCCCGTCTGTATATGTATTTATCTTTCAACTGTATCTGTCTTTTAAGTTGAGAGGTGAAGCCTATCAACCGCGCGCAAATTCAGGTTTCCGACGAACAAAGGACGCTTCTCTGTCACGCCCCCCCCCCCTCCTTTGTGTCTAGCGGGACTGTGTACTTCTAAGCCAGTTGGATTTCACAAGTTGCTGAAGTCATTGTTAGTGCGTTGAACAGTAACCCACATAGGTCATAACTGTGCATAGGGGGAGGGGGCTGGGATAGGTACTTTCATGCATAGATAGATGGATGATATGGATACATAGATTGATATTAGGTGGGTGAGTGGAGGGAAGGAGGAGGGGTCGTGAAGGTGGGTGAGTGGAGGGAAGGAGGAGGGGTGGCTGGAGGGAACCTGTCGTTTAGGGGGCGGGAGGAGGGGAGTAGAAGCTGTAGATCAGGAAGTGACACAACTCGACACGACACACACACAAAACGAGGAGTATGATCGCGCGCGCACACACACAAACACACACACGGTAGGGATGGAGAGAGTATGATCGTGCCGGGTACTAACGTGGTGTGTGTGTGTTACATCCCATTTGACCTGAAGGCTCTCTCTCTCTCTCTCTGCGTTGTGGTTGATAACCTTCGCTGGTTAGGTTAGGTACAGATAATGAAGTGAATTTTCATAATGAGGACTGCGTGTAACCGCCTTCAGGAGTATTTTAAGGTTTGTTGTAAAGTAGTTTCGTCTACACACACACACACCTCTAATACCTATCCATCTTCATTCTTCCACACACCCTACCACTATCACTACAAGGCACCATCACTACAAGACACCACCACCATCACTACCGCCATTAATACCATCACCACCACCATTACCACCGTCACCCCACATCACCACTACCATTCCCAATAATACAATTAAATCAGCCACAAATTATAGTAATCAACTCTCTCTCATCGCCCGCTTCCCTCCCGGCCACTGTCCTCCAACCGGATTCTTATACACATCACAAAAACCAGTGCTTGAGAGTTAGTTGTAGGCAGGCTAGGTCATCTTCCTCCCTTGGGGCGGGGCGGGGCGGGGGAGTGGGGAGGTGGGGGAATTAGGTCACATTGCTGTTCCTGGTACACAATGCCTCTCTCCCAGGAAGACGCGTCACCAGACGCTGGAGAGAGACGCTATCTGCGCATGGTAGTGGGAGGCGTCTTGGCTCGAGAGAAACCAAGTCACACACAAATGCGTCTCTTTAAGTCTTGAGTATAGTAAAACCTCCATCTTTTGCGTTAACTTGTAAGTAAAGGGAGCTAGAAGTTAGATGAGTACTCTCATCTCCAGTTTAGCGAGTACAAATGTTTTGAAAACTTGAGCTCATCTTAACATTCTCAGGTAACAAAAGCTGGGGTGTCTAATCTTCAGGTGATCCATTAGACCCGTTATCTTCTCTTGTAGCTGCTGAATGGGGATATTACATCCGAGACTCTGGACCAGGTGAAGGGAGCCCCAAACACCACCAGAGTCTCGGACACTGCCATACCTGCCGGTGAAGTGGTTCAACGACCCCTTGAGACAGGAAGCCATCAAAATCTTTCTTCTTTCATCAGTCTCTCAAAAGTACCCATATCCCACTGTATCTACGTGTCTACAGGCTATCACCACGTGTATAATTTTGTAATGGGTGTATAATAATGTATGACGTGATCGTAGATTTTACAGTGAAGAAGTAAGGAATTCGTTGAAAAAAAAAGATAGAACGAAAACATCAGAAAAAAACAGTCCTGGAGTGGGATCATGTCTACGATTATACCAGGATGAGTTGCCAGTTACTCCTATAGGAAAATATTTTTGTTATTTTCATTAACGTAACATTAATATGCGATTTTGTGATTACATTAGTTTCAATAATTTAATTGGTTTTGGTTACCAACTGAAAAGTTACTAATGGTCATCGTTTCCACCTTTACTTGGAGGTACAGTCAGGGCCGTCCCTAGGAGGAAGCCGTCAGGTCGCCCCCCCTAAAGGACGGGCCTGGGTACAGTATTTTGGTGGTGTATAGATATATCTTCAGCCATAGTGTTTCAACGAGAACTTAGATCAAATTTATAGTCCTGAAAAAAAAGCGAGGAACTTTAGCACAGTAAAAAATTAGTAAATAAATAAATATTCAGCACAGCCACAAATGTTAAATAAATAAATAAAATGGAACATATTTCCCGCAAGCGGTCCTCTGCTGGTAGTTGAATGAGGTCAATATATTTAGAAAGGTTTAATAGTGATAAAATATTTTGTCCTTTTTTACAATAATAATAATATTAATAATAATAATAATACAAATTAAACAAAATATATAATAATAATAATAATAATAAATAAACAATAAAAAACATTTAAAAAATAGATCAATAGTGAGAAACAATATATGTATGTTGTGTTGTCAATAGTAAGAGAAACAATTGAGACCCTGCAATTGTGTAAATGAGGCAGAAAGTCAGATCAGCAATCTGGGACTTGATCACAATTTTTGTGATGCCAAATGGCATTAGGGTCCATCATTAGACAATACATTATGCTTCCAATATCTTCCCAGACGGTAGTATACCTCTAACACACACTAGCGCTACACATATCGTTCACATGGTTCAAATAACACACAGTATGACGTGACCATATTGTTAAAAGAAACATTATCATCTTCCTGTGGTTCAAATCCAAGAAATTGCTCCTAATTTACGAAGATTACCATAAATCGCTGAGGCCTGAGAGCATTCACTTAAGAAACGAACAAAAACTGCGTTCATTGTTCCCTCGAAAATGGGGGTTCACTGTATACTCCCAGGAAGAAAATATTACATATCATTCATTGTGTTAATTCACGAATAATTACCAATAATTAGACGTTGTGGTGCCTTTTAGTTAATTACCACGAACTTGGGAATCCCTGAATACTTACAAGTGTTTAGTAGAACCATAAGCGTTATAAGGCCATGACAAATCCACTGTTGTTTACATCTGCCACGGCCATGTCAAACCTACCCTATATCGTACCCCGTCCCCATGTTATGTGTCAGCCCTTGAGAGTTGTGACTCGAAGTATCGTACTGCGACCTGAAAATTTTCGTTATTTTTCATATCATACATCTTTAACAAATAATAAAATATACACCAATTTTGTGCAGAGTTTTTCATTACTCGTCACAAATCGCTTTAGAAATTATACGGGAAATAAGGTTACGCGTTTTCAAACTAGAACAGATAGGGGATTTTATCACAAGGTTGATGAAACACAGGTATATTTGGATTACAACTTTACCTTGGAAAGAAATGTACAGAAAACTTGTCCAGAAACTGCGTTTGATGGTGTTTATAGGGAAAGGTTAACAATATTGAGAGTGTATCTTTGGAGAGTGTGTTATAGACAGTGAGCAGCTTTTAGTGGAGAAAAATGTTTTAAAAATAAGGGAAAGGTAGAAGTGAAACAAGTATATATATATATATATATATATATATATATATATATATATATATATATATATATATATATATATATATATATATATAAAGCTATTCACTGGAAAAGGTCACAGAATACCGCATTTCCATCGTCATTGTCACTCTTTGCTTAAGTCAAGTGAAGATGTCTCGGATACAAGACGATGATTGGGATTGGAGGGGATGACTGGGGTACACTTGAGGAGGAGTGCTAGTGGCCAATGGGGGGAGGTGGATGAGTAGGAGGGCCGATGGGGAGAAGGACTGTCTGGACGGGTCCGGTGTAGCAGTAAAAAGTGAAGTGTTAGGTAAAATTGAAGTGCCAGAAGTACGACTCAAACTGCTACTGCCAGTCGCCACGCACCAGCTCTGCTCGCCACGGAATCTCAGAGCGTTCTGCCAGGAGTGCCGTACGATATGTTGGGCAAACACTTCATTTTCCCCGAGACCACTTTTTTAACTGCTACGCCGGCTAATGGCCATGGCTCCACCTACATTATGGAGGCTCCACCTTCAACTTTAGTTGTTGTTGAGCTGCTGTTCAGGGTGTACGTGTTGGTGATACGTGCCCGCCTAGATCACTGACAAGTGCTGTTTTCACATATGATTTACTGCTTGGCGGGATAAGAGTGTTCCAGGGACCTGTGTGACTTGAAAAATCGAGTATTATATGTCAGTGATATCACAGTTCTGAATTAAACACACAGAGAAGAGTATGGCTGAAATTATGATGGGAAGTACTGTACACTATGTTATGCATGATCAGGTTGCAGCAGTAGATCAGTGCTAGCTTAAATGAGAGTGAAGGAAGGCAAGAGTGCTGGGGGATGGGGTGGATTGAGTGAGAGAGGAAGGAATATCATCATGTACTACGCCAACAGCAAGACCCTCCGTGTGCTGGCCTTCACCATCCTCGCCGGGGCATTTTTCGTGTACTACCACCACTATACAGTAGGATCTCTGCCACAAAACACGAGCACACAGATCCAGATCAATGATAGCGGGCGTATTACGAGTGTTGGTCTCTCGTTGAATGAGGTACAGACTTTCCTCCTGAAGCAGATTCCAAAGAGTGCCGAGGGAGAGAGACAAGAGCTGAAGGAGGCGCAAAAGAATGCTGGGGTGGAGACACAAGCAGGTGGTGAGAGTGAGATGAGCTCTGACTATATGTTTGAGGATAAATGTTGCAAGAAGGAGAAGGGAGTGACCTGGAGACACCCTGTGATGCAGCCTTCACACGGATCCTTCCTGAAGAACCTAAACTTCTCCAATTACACGCAGAAGGTTAGTAAGGCCCACCTGTATTAGCAGTGGTGGTAGTCTGCACAGGTGATTAGTTTCAGTCACAGACAGTAAGTACCGGTAAATGCTCGTGAGATAAAAAAAGAAGGAAAACTTTCAGTAACGTCTTGTTAAGGAACTCTGCTAAAACATACTGTACTGGTGGTAAATATATCAAAGGTTTATTAAAAATTTAAGGCAACGAAGTAAGAATTAACATTATAACGGATGGATAATGGAATGAAGCCACACATTTCAGCCTGCAAGGAAAATAATTGAGTAATAACACGCGTGCTGGTAAATTACAGTACAGTACTCTACATCAAAACCCACACAAGTTCTCTCAGGGAGATGGGCTGTACCTTGTCTGGCGAAAGACAGAGAAAACGCATTATGATACAAAGGTATTATAGCAAAGTTCGTAAATAATTATTGCAGTTGTATGACTTCAGCTCTATCTTCAAAACAGACTGTGGGTTGTATAGTATAAAACAGTATACTAGATATACTGTATATAGCAGGGGCATACATAGTAATTTTCACATGACATTATCATAAAGATGAAGATCACGTGAAGATTACACACCCCAGCTCATTTCTCTTGATTAATTACTAATGTTACCTGGGTGGGTCTGGTTAAATTAGTGTTAAGGTGTTAAATCATCAGGTACGTAATCTTCACTTGACCCAGAGATTGAACCTTATGCCACAATTGCATCCTACTTATTTTCTTACAGGACCGAGAGTTCCTCCAGGATCACACGAAGATAATGATCAAGAGGACAGACTTAATAACTAAGATGTGCAAGTCGCGCCCACAGCTGGCAACCTCCAGGCCCCTCCACCTCCTCTGGTACACCAACCACGATCCTAACATCATCTTATGTCCCATATATAGGGTGAGTGTCCTAGTACAAGTACAGTATCTTGGCTCGGAGATTTATTTGAAGATTTTCGTTTGATAAACAAAATTGCAGCTCTGTTTTCTTTGAGTGTTGCCTTCAGCTGATACAGTATATCATGGGTCCGACTAATTACCCAAATGTAGCCGCAATGAAGTCAAATAATGATCCTACATGAATAAATCGGACTGCCAATCACTTCTCAACTGGTATTTGGTGTCACGAAGTCACAAAAAATTGGTAAACTTAATTTAAACTGAGTTGTGTTAGGTTAGGTTAGGTTAGGTACATGCACTCGATCTATTAACTCAGATTAAGTTAAGTTTACCAATTTATTGTGACTTCATGACACCAAATACTAGTCGAGGTTAGGTTAGGTTAGGTACATGCACTCAATCTATTAACTCAGATTAAATTAAGTTTGCCAATTTTTTGTGATTTCGTGACACCAAATACCAGTCGAGAAGTGATTGGCAGTCCGATTTATTCTTGTAGGACCATCATTTGAGTTCATTGCGGCTACATTTGGGTACATTTGGGTAATTACTCGCTCCCTCGGTACAAGCACGCGATCTATTAACTCAGATTAAATTACGTTTTCCAATTTTTTGTGACTTCGTGACACCAAATACCAGTCAGAAGTGATTGGCAGTCCGATTTATTCATGGAGGACCATTATTTGCCTTCATTGCGGCTACATTTGGGTAATTAGTCGGACCCGTCTGTACATCTAAACCACTAGTTCAACATTTACTTGATATTGGATTTCTTTTAGTCTGTCATCTCACAGTTTATATATTATGTATTGAACTGATTATTGGAAGACTTGATATTATACACCACCTAGTATGAGTAAACAAATTATGAAACTCAAACATTAAGCACTACAGTACATTATATTAAATGGAGTTTAAATAATACGGATGAATAGTGAATCCTAAATCGATGCAGTTAAATATTTAAATTAGTACCCTTGACAAAGAAGCCAAGCATTTGATATGTATAACATCAGTGGTTTAGGTATTATTTTTTATATGTTTTTCACCTACAGGCATCACTAACACCACAGATGATGGAGTTGTTCAATAAGATTCACGTAACAGAGGTTGACCCATCTGAGAGGACCCGGGTGTTCACCAGCGGTCTTCGGGTCTTGGTAGTGAGAGACCCACTGATAAGGTACTACCTCATGCCTGGTGCCATTATGTGTAGCTGATGCTTTTAATGTGTGTGTGTGTCCCCTCTTGACCTTATTATTGTACTTGTACTTGTGAAATGTCACCAGTAACCCTCTTGAGAGACCAACATTGTTCTCAGAGACAAATGGTATTCAATGCTAAATCAAAAAGACCAGTTGTTTTTAAGCTCTTAAAGGCTCAGTGGTAGTGCTATTGATTCCTAGGTTGTCCAGGTGAAGTAATAGAGTTTATACAGTACTGTACAATATACTGTATGTATATACTGTATAGAATCTTAGTTACGCATAATATTCACTTACGCTTATCCTGAAATAGCGTTTCAGTAAGACAATTTTATCCTTGAAACATGAGACATTGAGACAGACAGCTTAGATTAGACAATATAATCCCCATAAATCACTGTCTTCCCTTCCTCCATCAAAGAGATAATTCAAGATAAAGGACTCTTTCAGGATTCTTTACATTTACCTGGACAAAATAGCCACAAGGAAGCCCTGTTCAGATTACTTTGAGAAACTACAGAAGATGATAGTGGCAAGATATAGAAAGAAGAAAAAGAAGCAGAAACTGCCCCGCTATCCAGCCTTTCATGAGTTTGTGCAGTATGTGTTGGACTCTACCAGGTCCCTGCACTCAGCTGAGGACTGGATGACAAAGGTGGGCGAAGTGTACAGTATGTGCTGGTCACCATCAAAATGTTATTAAGTTATATTGTAGGTAAAGTAGGGGATGTCCTCTGATTTTTATAAACAGTAAGGTGTGTCAGGTAGAATGATAAATGCCATCTGAATCTTGATTAACAATAATATGTGTTACAGGCAGAGTGCTGGACGCCGTACTGGGCTCAGTGTAATGTGTGTGCTGCTGACTACGACATAGTCCTGACCGCTGAGACTCTGGAGAAAGACGAGAAGTTCCTCGCTTCAGTAACTAACATGAAGACATACAAAGATGTGAGTCGCTCCTTTTGTATCCTTCCTTAAGTCTTAATGTGGAGGCCAGTGGTTTCCATATTTTCCTCTTTTGTATCTACACTAGTAAATTAAAAATAATCAACTTTAAAGCTAACACTTTTTTCAATTTATTACACTACCTTCCTTTGTCATTACTTAAGCCTTTCACACTTTACCTATGAAGCAGAATGTTCCTCTTAATCAGAAATGTTACTTCTCTTAACATTCACCAAATCATATCATGGTTTCTATTGCAAAAACTCAAATGCTTTGTCTTTTTTTCTTTCAGCAAGAGTTAAAGATTCTATACCGGTAACCATTATCTTTGAAATGATTAAAACATGAAACATTTTTCTTTCATTATGAATGAAAGTTTGGATAACAATTCTCTTTGTAAAACCCCTAAAGCTTATAAATATTTTTCTTTCACCAACAGCATACGGTAAGCTAATAGTCTAATATTTTTTTGTTTACCTCCAGCAGCATTCATCAAAGTCTCTTCAGTCAACGGATAATAATAAAATCTTGAGCCAAAGTGACATCAAAGACTACCTGAGGCAGCTGGATGTTCAGCAGATGAATTTACTGTACCAGCACTACATCCTGGACAATGAGATCTTTGCTTACAAATCGACAAAGAAAAAGCATCTCTACCTTGCACATGACTAAAAGAAGGATGAAAGTGTTGCTCTGTCACTTATTGTTGCTAACCAGGGACCTAATTCTCAATGATAATAATAATATTAATTCAGGGTAAAACTAATAATAATAATAATAATAATAATAATAATAATATTTATTCAGCATTTGTAAAGTCAATGCAGGTACAGGTGTGCAGTGTATGTAGACCATCCAGGTGTAAAATTTTCACTGTACCCATACCAAGACAGTGCAGGTAACCAACAATAATAAATAGCAAGACAATCTGACCAAAGTTAGCCAACAAAGCCATCTGATGCTTATATCCAGTAGGGTCCATTTGCTATCCATTCCTGTGACTAGATTTTCAGAATGCATCTAACTGACTATCCCATGACATCTCAATCTTGCACGTGACTAAAGGCAAGATCAAAGTGGAGGGATATTTTTACAGTAACTGTGTGTTTTAGAGTGTACAGTACTCCTATACTTAACAGGTTGACTTAGGATGGCATATAAAGACAACACCCAAAGTGACATTGAATTTACACTTAGACTTTTCTATAGCTTGATGTGTTTTATCATGTAAATTTGGAGAAGAAACATTTAGGTTGAAACAGAACCTTTGTCCAGAGCTGCAGTCGGTGGTAGTGGAGATATTCCTCAGTCTTAGAGATCATTTCTAGAGATGTCCGTACTTGATCAACTTTAGAGAAAGATTATTTCTCAAGGCAGATCATTTCCAGAGACAGTAGATCACTTCTCATGGTGATAGATCATTCCTTGAGATAATAATGAATTTCTTGAGACTGTAAATGAATTCTGGAGTTAATGAGAATTTCTCAAGAAAAAAATCTTGAGCTAAAAAAACACATTCTTGAAATAACTGATATTTCTCATTGTAGGAGAAAACTGTTCATACAACATAATATTTTGAGATAATGAACAACTTCTTCAGATACATTCACAGGAAATTTATAAAGATGGATTAATTTCTGGAGATAACATCAATCCTAGTAATGAGAGGTAATATTTGACTACCTTCAATTTACTGTTTTCTGTGCTTTACGAATTAATATCAGGAAAGTAGACCTTCCTTTATATGGTTGTGGTGATACATCAGTTTTATGATGTTTAGTCTGGTTTATTCCATGTGCAGAGCAGTGTATTGGCCACTGTGTGGTCTTGGGATTTTTTTGTGATTTTAATAATGACTTTCTAGTGAGGCATATGCATTTTTTCCTGAGTCTTTGTGTCTTAATACAAAAACAGGTACAGTACTACTATATTCTCTCTCTCTCTTTTCCCTCTATTCTGTCTCTTTTAACCTTAAGTTTCTATTTTCTCTGTCTTTCTATTCCGTATACTGTATCCTATTCTCTCTCTCTCTCTGTTCCCCTTACTGTATATCCTATTTTCTCTCTCTCTCATCTTGTAAGAGTATAACATCACTTGGGTTAACAGGCATTACCATGCCATGCAACTTATACGATAGAGGTCAAAGTTCTGTTGCGTACATCTTGGTTGATCGCCTCACCCTAGGATGACCTATAGAACTACACTGGTTTCCCTTTATTGGTTTATATGAGGCCATGGGAGTAAGAGGGAGCGAATCAACCAAAATTATGTTTCGAGATACGAGTGGTTTTGTTTCGTGCACATTATATTGTGTGTGTCTCTGTAGCACAGCACACAAGATAAGTGAAACTGGTCTTAAATAATAGGAACTTTAGTGTATTTTCAAACTATGTTAAATTTCTTCTACATTTGTTAGATTTTAGTTGGCTGATTTGTTCCTCTTGACCCGAGCGCCTCATTATCATGGCTGTTGGTGGTATTTTGTTCTTCTGAATGCAAATATTGGCATTACTGTAGTCTCAAATTTGATCCCTTGTATAAATCAGCTTGTCTATTAAAGAAAACTATGTTGAGAGTTGGTTATAGTATGTGTAACAATTAATATTGTCTGTGACTTTTGATATTTATGTTTTATTTATTTACCTGTAGTATATGCTAATTCAAATATTGTACTGTACTGTCTATTTACACAAACAGTTCTGCTTGTTAGCCAAAAGAATACTTATTTTCATTTCAACTTACAGTACTGATGGAGATGATTGTATTTCCTTAAAACATTTAAAAGAAAATAAGAATAAAAGGGTTCATTACAGCTTTGGTTAAATTATGTGTTTGTGTGTGTGTTAAAGGTCTTTCATTTAGTGTTAAATGTTTAGTGTAACCCCAACACTATGGTACAGTCTTAATAATATTGACAGACTCCCCAACAAAAAATCAGAGCAGTATTTAAGTTGAGGAAGCGCATCTTAACATGGTAAGTATTGTATCAGGATCTCCCATTGTGTACAAAAAGCTTGACAAAGTACAGTATCAACTATCACTTCCTAATTCATAAAATACAATCTGGTTCTCAAATCATTGATGTTATAATGTTATTCCTGCAGTTCAACAACTAAGATTTTTAAGTAGGTAGCAAAGGGATTTTTCTAACAGCCTGTATATTCTGTGCATTTAAGTAGTATCCTTGATATTGTTGTCTTATGCAAATCTATGATGAAGAAATACTTTTCCTTTCTTTTATCCTCTTCACTACTGATCTGCTCGTTAGCCGCTTGGGCGATCGGTCATGTCTCTGTTACGCAGTGTTGGTCAAGTCTGGTCTTGAAAGAGCTCACACTCGGTGCCCTCACAACAATTTCTGGCTGATTGTTCCAAGAGCTTACAACTCTCACTCTGAAAAAGTTTGCCCTCACAGTTTTCTGGACTTGCATCTTCTTCACCCTTGAGCTGTGACCCCTTGTGGGGCAAGTGTCCGCCAGCTCCAGGTAAGGACACTCAACTGAGTAGTGCCCCTTGAGATTCTTATACACCTCAATTAAGTCGCCCCTTGCCTGTCTGTTGTATAAGCTAGGCAAGTTCAGGCGCCTCAATCTCTCTGGGTATTTGAGGTCCTGAAATGCAGGCACCAGTTTGGTGGCTCTCCTTTGAACATTTTCAATCAACTGACAGCCCTTAGTATATCTCGGGGACCAGGCGGGGTGACAGTACTCCAGATGGGGAAGCACCTCATTCTTGAAGATCGTTACGAGGGACCTAGATATCTGAACGACCTTCTTTTAAGACCTAATAATTCATTTGCCTGATTTACCTTCTTCTCACAATGGCCTGAGAACTTCAGCTCATTGTCAACATACACACCTAGGTCCTTCTCACATTCAGTCTCAAATACTGTAGTGCAATTTCTTCATCCTGTTGGGTCATATGATACGCCTCCTGACCGTTGGTACGTCCCAGGTGCATCCTCTTACACTTCATGACATTGAATCTCAGCAGCCATTTCTTCGACCAATCTTGGAGCTCACAGAGATCCTTCTGCAGTTCTTCACAATCTGCTTGGTTCTTGATTTCCCGAAATAACTTGGCGTCATCCGCAAACATTTGTATGGAGGAGTGTACAGCGTCAGGCATGTCATTTATGAAACAAACAAACAACAGCAGGCCCAATATACTGCACTGTCTGTACCCTGCTTGTGACAGGTACAGATAATGATTTCGTGCCATTAACCACCACACACTGCTTGCAGTCATGTAGAATTTCTTCTATCCACACTAGGACTTTTCCCCGAATTCCGGACCCTTCCAGTTTGATTTTCAGCCTTACATGGGGTACACTGTCGAAAGCCTTGGCAAAATCTAGGTACAGGTACTCCTCGACTTACGACCACCGCAGTTGTATAAACTATTTTTCAAATTACGTATTTTCTAGTATCGAAACGTTTTCGTCCCATATGACAGTGTGGGCTGGGCCGCCTCGTGGTGTACAGCATCCATGCCGTAGCCCGCTCATTTGGTGTTTGGCCATCATTGGTGTTAGTTATCGTGCTGTGTACTGAAAAAATTTCACGCGACCTAGGCTTCTCTCACGATGATATCAACAATTAAAAAATTATTGAGGCCCCGTGCGCAATCAGCTGATTACATTAAAATAAGTGCACAGTAACACTTTATTCATTTTTCATTGTTGATTACTTTTACTGTACCGTATTTCATTTAAGAATTTCTATGCATTATTTTCACATTTTCAACTTACGACCTGGTCGTCGGTCCGGAACCCCGTCGTAAGTTGAGGACGGACTATATATATTGTCGATATTACCACCTCATTCCAGAATATGGGTCCAAATAGCCAATACCCTGAGCAATTGTGTTAAGCGGGAGCGCCCCGGCATAAAACTGTGTTGATAATCCCTTACAAGGTTGTTTCGTAGTAGATGTTCCATCGTGGCATCTCTGATAATGCTCTCAAGTACTGTACAGTACTTTACATAGTACCGGTCTATAGTTGTTTGTGGAATGACGATCGCCCTTCTTGGAGATAGGACTCACGTAAGCCATTTTCCAATCACCGGGGACCTTTTGTTCATCCAAGCATTTACAGAACAGGATCTTCAGGGGCTCGGCAAGCTTGTTGTACGACTCTCTTAGCACTGGGATGCACCATGTGATCGGTGATACTATAAGATAGCTTGGGTTAGGTCAGGTTAGACAAAAGATATCTTTGTAGACCGCACGCTATAGTCGCATAGTGATTTTAGATACCCACAATGCTCTATATCATAAAATCATATTTTTTATCAATTTACCCCCCCCCCCCACACACAGATAAATGCACTCATACACACATAAATAAATCTGATCATGACTGTAGTATTAGCAGAGAAGTATACAGTAAATAAGAGCAATGTTGGACACCAAGGGCAAAAAACAGTATTTTATCCTTGTTGGACACGACCTGCTAGTGTCACTGGAAAACAAAGGAATGTAAGGTTGATTAAATTTCCCCAAAACAAGTGAAATAGCTGAAACAAAAATATCTAGAAGAATAAAATATGGCTTTACATTAACTCAACAATGAGTAACTTTAAACAAAAATACAGAATATTTAGGAAAAGATTCTTCACATTAATTTTATCTATGCTAAAGAAATGTATCTAGTTAATATAAAATTACAATATATAATTTATATTTTTCTGATATAATTTTTGTGCTTTAGTTAATGTTAGGTGCGATTTTATTCTTCAGTTAACAAGTAGAGTTTGCTGTTTGTTTTACCCTCAGTCAGTCAATCATCACTTTCTCATTCAACTGTTGAGATCACTGACATTTTCTGAACTCTGTGTAAAATGAGTCCTTTATATATTATCTAAGAGTGTAGTGCTCCCTAAATGATCACCATGGCGAGTAGTGTGTTGAAAGTGGTGGAAATTAGACGTTACAGCAAGAATATAAGGTAATCTGTTGGCTGAAGAAAACCGTTCCAGTATGTACAGTATGGTTCAGCCAAGGGGACTACAAGAGCCATGAGGATATAAACAGGTTAGTTTTAGTATTTTTTTTATATTAGTTATGTGTATTTTTTTCATGCAGGAGGATATTGTATATGTTTCTTAAATTGGCCGTAGTGTATAGTTAAAATGGCGGTACTGTAGGTATACAACTACAATTAATATGGCGTTAATTCGTGACCCCGGGAAACTTATTATAAATTTATTAAAAAAGAAGTTCCAGAGTATTATATAATCAGGATATAAAACATGGTTAATACAGTAGTCAAAAGTTCTGCAGGATAGAATGGCGAGGACGAGACTGAACTTTGATGGGATATGAAGCCGTGTACTATACTTAGGCTGTAAATTATGCGTACAATACATTGGAATCTTCTGATAACCTTTATAATAAGATCATACATGAATGGGTAAATTTACGTAAGTGCACACAACATAAATATTTGTTCAAGTGTATTTATGTGTTTAGATAGGTTATGACCTTCATTTCCGTCGGATATTGGTCGGGTTTTTTTTTGTGGGGCGTTTTCCGACAAAAATTATGGCTAAGCGAATACAAAATACACAAAATAACACTAGAAAAACAAACTACTTAACCTAACTGACTTTCACCATATGATTGAATAACTTATTTCTTACCGTCGTTGGATTCTGAGATTAGTACAGGTTACTGGTGATGATTCTCGCTTAACAGTGGGTATAGGCTGGCAGCTTCTCCCAAGAACTGATGAAGTATAACACTGAGGTTGGGAGAACACTATGAGATCGAAAAAAAATGCTATAGTTTCTTCGTTTTTTTCCCCAAAACTCGCAGTCAACTCCATAAAATTGAAGTAACACCCATCGCAGACTTCCATGGTCGGAAATGAATTTGAATTTCGAAATATAAGAGACCCAAAATAAAAGTCGAATTTGATTAGGCCAAAAATACCGCGAATTAAATAATATCATTTTAATTGGTCCACTCCTCCCCCCTCCCCTCCAAAAAAACCAAACGCGTGATGATGTATGAAGGAGAGACACAGTGTGGGAGGTGAGGTAGGCGATAATGACTCAAGATTACTGGAAGGAAATAGAAAATTTTGGATAAGCTATCTCCATTATTATACATTTGCGACGGTAATGTAATAGATGATAGAAGAAAATGATCTTATAATTAGACGTCTTATTCGAATATGGTAATAGATTAGGGGTAGGAATGTTGTGTGCGGAAATGCAATAACACCCATAAATGAACAGACGTATATGACAGTAATTAGATAATAGAATAAATATTTAACAACTCCGGTATTGGAATAAATTCATAATCGATTACGGAAAAAAATATCGGTTGTTTTCTGAATCATATGAGGTGAAAAATGGTAGACATGGATGGAATACCATATTGATTTTTATACAGAGAGAGATAGAGCCAAATAAGACTACTTTTTAGTACGGTTAGGTTAATTTTTTTTACTAGTTTCCGTTTATGTATACGACCGAATCATTACCCATATAGATATATCAATACATAATTATAAAGCAATAATTCAATACCTTATCATAATATACCGTTATCCATCAATACTGAATGATTTATGATATACCGGTAATGTTTGGTTATAGAGAAAATTTGAACACTTTAGCTCCAGATATAAAGTGTTTTAAATTAGTGTAATCACAACCCATCTCAATTGTCCATTTTCACCTAAAGAACCCCGTAGCCTGTGATAGTAAGAAACAGAAGTACAGTACTGTATATCGAAAACCCACTTGACGCCTCGAACTGTGAATCTCTTAAGGATCGTATGGAAATTATTACTCGTAAATGGGGGTGTAAGATGCATTTTCTGTAAATGGTTGATATGAATTAGGACATTAAATAATAGAGAAAAATCTCCATTTGCCCGAGTTTAATTAGGCTCATTCTCTTAGTATTATGGGGCCAAAAGTAAGGCACAGATTTTTCCTTAAGTTTTCGTGTCTTTTAGTTTTATCTGTTGTTAAATGAACGTATCGACAAGTGCTTCCAGAGAGAGGAATAAACACAAAGATAGTGTAAAAAAAAATAATTATATAGGACTAACCCGCGAGCGAAATTGATTGAAAACAATTATAAAAACGCTGTTATAGTTATAGTTTGTGGAAATATGTTAAAAGATTTATATTTTTTTAAATAAATGGTACTTAACATTTGTGGGTATGAAGAATAGGCCAAACCAAATAAACCTACCTAACCTTACCTAACTTCTCCGGTATATTAAACAGAAAGAAACTTACTTTGATATGGTGAAATTTGAGGCATTTTCTGGATGTGACATGATACGACCGCATCGACGCTATGCAGCCCTGGCTGGTTAGTCCCATATACCCCCCCCCCAAAAAAAAATAAAAAATAATAATAATAATAAATAAATAAAAAAAATAAAATTCAATTATAGACCTTGAAGACCCAGGTTAAATTTTGTACACAATGATATAGCTCATTTATTATGTTTATTTAAACTAATCTACCCTAACTACCTACCTACTTTAATTATTGTACATACGAATGATGAAAATGTGTTTAATTTTTGTAGATTTGTACACAATATTGTATTGTATTGTGATACTATTGTATAATGCATTCTTAAATTTAAGTAGTGTATGATAAACCTGGGCATCACATTTTAACTTGAGACCGTATTGGTTAGGTGAATGATGGTTCTGAGTGTCTCATAATATTACAGTGATAGAAACAGAACATACAACTGATGTAGTTGAGAACGAGACCTGAAGGAAAGAGGGTGAGCGACTCTTCGGGTATAAGCTCTTAAGGGTGGGGGGCTGATCTTAACGTAATCCATAAAGCCTATAATTACGAAAGGTCTTGTTCGTGGTCCCTTTTTAACATAATTCACCGTAACATAATGTGGCCAATATAAGTAAAAAATATCTACCGTCTTAATAATGTATATAAATGATCATACAATATTATAGGCTCCATAATCATTAACAAAGAAATATATGTTGCAAAAATACTCTCTCTCTCTCTCTCTCACACAAACACAAGAATGTTACACGATTGTCCTAAATGCGTGTTAGTTGAATATATTGTGGTCGTTCACTTTGCCTGTGAGAACATCCGCGCCGCACATAAAGCCTGGCGTGTCTTTTCATCGTTTCTAAGGTAGGCGATGTCCTTGGCCGTGTACTTAAGCTTCTTCTCGAGTCTTTTGATGAGGGCCCAGCGAGCCTTGATGACCGTGACGTAGTAGGTGAGGAGTAGGATCGCCACCATCAGGATACTCATGGACACCACCATGTCGTCCAGTGCAAATAACACCCACCTGAGGCATAGACAGACAGACATTCATGAGAAGTGGTGGTGTGGCGGGGGATTGTTAAGTAAATGTGTGTGTGTGTGTAACTTTAGTTCTCAAGTTTTGCGATAATTGTATTCGTGAATGGCTGGGTGTTAGTGATGGTACTTTTGGTTTCATAAGAGAATGTTATAGAGATCCCTCCTGTGTGTTGTTTATACACTAATTGGCAACACAATCTTACAGTTCTAAAGTGTCGAGTATTTTTCGTGAAGGATACATGAAATATTCTCACCTGATCCAGGATGCGAAATTGTCCATGTTGCATATGTAATCTGTGAGGGCTTCCCAGCCGCACCCCAAGCCTCGGAATGGTGAACAAGCCTTGGAGGGCGTGAGGAGGAGGAGGGCCAGGCCGTTAGGTACAAGACACACCACAAAGGCGATTGAGAGAATGGTCATGAACATGGCGGAGGAGCGAGAGGTGCGGAACACCCTGGTAGGTGGCACACAGGTCCAGGTCACTGTGAAAAACTTGAGGCCAAACAATATGCAGAAGTAGAGGAAGCAGATGGCCGCCATGATGGGGGAGTACAGGATACTCAGCCAACAGAGTGCCTGCGTGTACACGATGTCCAACACATGACTAGGCACATAGAATTCCATATGTCCCACTGCTTTACAGAGGGGGTGCTCGAGGTGACCTACTGCGGTCCTTGCTACACCTACCACGAAAGTCATTCCAATCTGAATGATAAAATCTAGAACCAAGACAGAGTATATCTGTTGGCCGAGGTGCGTCTCCCAGCATATGAATCCATTCCTTGTGGGGTCGCAGTCATGAGAATCTTCGGAGATGACGTTCATTTTTGTTATGACGAGGATTGCCAGCGACGTCAGTCTGATGAGAACACAACGACTGAGGGTTATGAAGAGCTCAGTGCGCCCTCTGTAGTGCTCATATTTCACCACGAAGTCAAATATAATTGGGTAGACAAAGTTGAGGGCTGACACCGTCACTGTCGGTGCGTACTCCCACAGAAACTGTTTGTATTCTTCTTCACTTTCTGATTCATCCTCAGATTGTCTCACCAGGAAGTAAATGCCCGTCCACCCTCCGACAATCAGAGCCAAGACCATTACGTTGATAAAGAGGCGGGTGAGGTAGAGGACGGCCAAGTCACAATTGTTCCGATTTTGTTTCGTCTTGAAGAATTGTTCATCATCAAAAGCTGCCTTCACTTCACTCACAACAAGACTGTGTTGCGTTTGTGCCGCATCATGCTCGTTCACGGTGAAGTCCCACCCTGTGAAGACGATGTTGGTGTAAGTCATGTTGTATTTGTCTGAGTATCCCGTCGTCTTACGAAGGAATTTGGCAACGAAGTACACCACATAGAATAGTGATATGAAGTACACAAAGAGGACGGTGAGGACGTAGGCCAGACTGATGAGGTAGTGACCGTCGTTAACTTTAGGGGTATAGTAGCCGCTGAACAGTACCGACCACTCCAGGAAGCCAGTCCCTTGTAGGAAATCTTGAACTAAGGCCACCGAGTCACCGCTGTGATTCTTAACAACATCTTCTATGTATTCTCTGTAGTTTGTGTTGCACTGTAGCCACTGGAGGAAAGTATATGTATTATGTCTTAATACAGTGAGTGAGAGAACATGAATTATTAAAAGCATTATACTTGGATATGCTAACACAGGCTATGTATAGTCAAAGTGGATAGATTTTTATCATGTGAGCATTAACACAGCTATGTATACACGGGGAGACACACACACACACACACACACACACACACACACACACACACACACGGCGTCTCGTCTTCTTACCGAACTGTTGTATTCCAAATGCAAGTCACCACACAGGTTTCTTGAGGCCGTGGCGTTACCCGGAGCGATCCACCTGTACCCTTGATCCGAGTCTTTGACCAGCAGCGCCGAGGGAACCACCACAGCTCCCACCACCAGCAGCGACAGCAGGAGATTCAGCTGGATCATGTCTCGTAGGAAGTTAAACACTGCCACAACACTCGTGCCAAACTTGCCCTCAATCTTCTTCAGTACTCTCTGCCATGGCTGAGAGAAGACGCCCCAACAGAGAAGAGTTTGAGAGTGTGCAGTACTTATAAACAGTATGTAAATAAATAAGGAACTACATTACCAAAAGAAACAACCACATATACAAATATCATGAGTTAGATCAGGGGTTCTCAACCAGGGGGGAATTCAGGTTTTCAGGGGGGGGGGGACTGATTCGGGAGCAAGAGTTATGTTCGATGAGAAATCAATCACAGAATTTTGGCCCTTGATGTGCGATTCCTACCCAAAAGTGGCAGAAAGAGCTATCCGTGCATTGCTTCCGTTTGTGTCGACATATCTTTGTGAGTCAGGCTTTTCAACTCTGTTGTAAATTAAAACGAAGCAACGTAGTAGATTAGAGGTAGAAAATGACCTGCGTTGTGCCCTTTCAAGCATTCCTCCGCGTATCCCAGAATTGGCGAAGAAAAAACAATCACAGGTTTCTCATTGACTGTAATCTTCATCCGAATAAAATTAATTACAAATTTACAATATTCTGGTATTCTATTGAACTTTTTGTTTATTGCATTATGCTTCAGTTTGGTCTGTTGAGTAATTCATTATAAATATATAAAAAACTATTTTACTTTTATTCAAGTTTTATAAATCCATCAACATTTTCAATTGGCATTTAATTTGTAAAACTCCACTATAAAAATAATCCATGTAAAATTGTAAATGTATATGTACTAATATGGAAAAAATAAAGGATTTTCAGTATTATATGCATATTATTTGGAATGCACTTTTTGAGGCAGACATTCTTGGAAAGGAGGGGGGAATGACATTCTGACATATGGTGAAAGGGGTGCATGGGGCAAACAAGGTTGAGAACCACTGAGTTAGATAGATAGAGGGATAGATAGATAGGTGGGTGGGTAGATAGATGAAGGGATAGATGGATCATTCGTCTTATTATTATTTCCAAAGTCTTATTAAATATTATTCTAGTTTGGTTTCTTCAACAGAGGTATAATGAGAGGGGAGGGAGAAGGTAATAGTGAAGTGTAGATTAATATTATACTTACATCTATATCGTTGAAGAAGCGGTTGAGGGTGGTCCCGCCTCTCTTTATCGCTGGATGCATAGAATACCATCTCATCTCCTTCCTCACCTGCCGAGCACACACACACTTACTAATTAATCTGGGTCACACCTTGAAAACACGAGATATATATACTGTACTTGTTATGGATCATCCGTAATGCTGTCCTAACCTAACTTAACCTAACCTAACTTATTCTATTCTATCCCAACCTATCCTAACCCACCCAGGGAGCGTTAGGGTGTCTAATCTTCAGGTGAAATAAGCTAGGGTGTTTAATCAGGTTAAATAAGCTTGGGTGTCTAATCATCAGCTTAACCCAAGGCAGTGTTAATTAATTATTCTCTCTACCTTCGTCAGGTCTACAGGCTCTCTCCTTCCCTTCTCACCAGTTTCTCCTGTAGGTCATCTCGTGTGTGCCTTCGTCGGTTCATGGGCCAAGGTTGTTCCCTCACAGTGGCCAACGCCTCGGCGATTTCCCACTGGCTTAGGGCTGCAGGGTAAGAGTCGAAGCGTCCGTATAATAAGCATAGGTTTGGTCGTGTTAGTTCACAATTCCGGTAATTAATGGAGAAAAACAGAAAATAGTCAATAATGTTGTTTTTAAAAGGGATTTATTAGTAGTAGTAGTTTTATTTAGGTTAAGTGCGCTAAAGACTTCAGATGTAAATGTTGGGAAGCATTTATTGTTATTATTGAAGTATTTTACTGAAAGTGCTGTGACTTGTACAATAGATGCGAGACTCTATATTCCTGAGTATTGACTGATGACAAATGAGCATCAAAGAACACTTACGTGGCTCCTCCTGCTTCGGTGTGTCGTCCCAGTCTTGCGTGGTGGTGTTCTGAGAGAGCCTCAGTGTGCCGCGGAAACGTAGAGTCCCTGCAAATACAGCACTCATTTGGCGTTTAAAGGAGACAAGTGGCGTAAACCTGTGCACGGGACGATACTCTTGGACTCTTCTCTGGACCAAGGTGTGTGTGTGTGTGTGTGTGTGTTTGTACAGTATGTGTGTGTGTGTGTGTGTTTGTACAGTATGTGTGTGTGTGTGTGTGTGTGTGTGTGTTTGTACAGTATGTGTGTGTGTGTTGTGTATGTATGTATGTGTGTGTGTGTGTGCGTTGTGTATGTATGTGTGTGTGTTGTGTATGTATGTTTATGTGTGAGTGTGTGTGTGTTGTGTATGTATGTATGTATATATGTGTGAGTGTGTTTGTGTTGTGTATGTGTGTATGATTTATTTTATTCAACATACATTCTCAAGATTGGTACAAGCACACACATAAAAAACAATCATCCAACTCACCTTGACGTCTGTCGACCTCTGAAGGCATCATGTTTGCCAGCTCTGTCCATCCCTCTTCGTCAGGTTGGTCTTCGGGATAAACTCTTCTGGCGTCGACTTCATCACAGCCGGCGTCAGGATAACCTTGATCCGGGTAACGTGTTTGTGTGTAGGGCCCCTTCTCCACGTGTGTAGTCGGACCTCTGAAAGCATGGGGATACGGGTGACTGTGGAGCTCCTGAAGGTGGTGACGCTGATGGTGGTGTGCATCTCTGTAGTCATCATGCCCCATCGCAGGTTTTCCATCTACATCTCTGTTTGTATGTCCAGGGGAGGACGTATGGCCGCGTCTCTGGTCAATACTCGGTTGGTTATTGCTCATAGGTTGCAGCTCTACTTCGTCGTCAGTATCCGGCGAGGTCCTCTCTAAATCATGCCTCCTGGGTGACCTCTTGATGTCCCTGGCTTGTGGATAACGTCGGTAGTCATCGTTACCATTCGCCTCTCTTGTCTCATGACGTTTCGGATACTGACGATTCGAGGGTCTTTGGGAGTCATGTTGCAACTCCCTGGAATACATAGCGGGTCTCTGGTGCCTCACGTCAACGCCCTGGGAGCTCCTTGGTGGATACTCTTCTTGCCCTTGATCCTCGTTGGTCGTATTTCTGACAATTCTCTCTCCTCTCTCCAGTTCCCGGCCTCTTGTATGGGGTGATTGATAGTTTTTTCTCACACCTGGGTACCTGTTGTCTCTTGTCACACCTGGGTACCTGTTGTCTCTTGTCACACCTGGGTACCTGTTGTCTCTTGTCACACCTGGGTACCTGTTGTCTCTTGTCACACCTGGGTACCTGTTGTCTCTTGTCACACCTGGGTACCTGTTGTCTCTTGTCACACCTTGGTGCCTGTCTGTTGTCACACCTTGGTACCTGTCCCTTGTCACACCTTGGTACCTGGGATCTTGGTAGTACCTGTCTGTGTTGTCAGGTGTCTCGTTGTTGTCAGTTGCTCGTCGACCAGATCGAGGGTCATCCCATTCGAAGCCGCTATTGTAGTTTCCTGAAGGCATCCTGGGGAAAAAAGTGGTTATAATGGTTAGGTCAGGTCAGGTCAGGTCAGATCAGATCAGATGTACAGTGCAGTCGCAAACAATAATCCTGTCGCCTCTCTTACTGAACCACGAACCCCGGAGATTCAGACTCGTGAACCCGAAGCATTTTATGGACAATAAGGCATCAGTCTACTACTTCGGGTTCGTGAAGCAGCAGAAGAGACGATAGGACTTTTGTGGCTGACTGTACAAGACTTAAAGACTAAAGTAATACTAGTAGAGAGATTTAACCGCCACACCGAATTAAAAATAAACAAGAAAATAAGTCATAAATGCGTCCATCTTGAAAAAGGGAAAAATGATCCTTCCTACAGGGAGTCCAGGTCATATTAACTGTCTTCATGTTATCCACGTGACAGTTTACAGGTCGAAAATTTTTATTTGTTTGTATGTCTTATCACAGAACGTACCATACAGGTTTAATTCATTGTTAATTGAAGAGAGAGAGAGAGAGAGAGAGAGAGAGAGAGAGAACTTATACAGGCTCAGCACATCGTTAAGTAACTATTACTCAGGTTTACCGAGTACACATCACACTGCAGGTATTTCCTCCCCTTCGCCTACCACTGTGTGCCGGATCTTGAAAAAACTTGTCAAGCTCGGGGGCGCCTCGGTGGGGAATTTCCTCAAGGCTTTGTTTGTGCTGCATTTTAGGAGAAGTAAGTGTGTTGTTGCTGACCCCCTCTCCCTCCCTTACTACCCTACCGATCCTCCCTTACTTCCCCTTCCTTCGCTCTCCTTCCCTTTCTTCCCTCCCCCCCCCCTTCCTTCCTCCTCCTACCCTTCCTCCCCCCTACTTCTTAACCCCACCAATCCTCTACCTCCATGCGTCCCTCTTGACTCTTCACCTCGTCTTCTCTGCCTGGTGATTATACCTCAGGTCACTCGTCGTAAGCCTGTGTCACTGTCTTGTTTTTCTTTTGTTTTTGCTGAATTTCTTTGGTATTTTTATTATAATTTCCAGGGGGTGGGGGTGGAAATTTTAAACCACTTGTATACTGATGATAATTGATGTGAATATTGTCAATTTGTTGTCAAGAGTATGTGTTAAAACTGTCGGACGAAGAGGAGAGACAACAGTTTATAGACGCAGGGGGAGGGTGTTATGCCACTCACCTTGCCCCAGCAGCTTAAAAGTCTCCGTAGATCTTCATGTAAAGTGTAAACAAACACTAGTCACAGGCGGGCACACTAACCCACACTGCGCCACTGCTGGACAACTGAGGAGCCAGCAGCAGACTAACCCAGGCCACACATGGCTTATGACACGGCTACAACAGAATTAGCAGCTGATAAGATAACTCCGTCTAGGAGGGGCCCCGTCGTCAACAACACAGACGAAGTGAATGTCAGGTAACACTGGATTCAGTACCTAACCTAACGCTACCACCACATATTAACTAAGAGGAATGCAAATGAGTGATTCAGCTCACTAACATAATCCTTACATCAGACGACGCCTGACCATGACGTAACTAACAGGCTATCAGGGAAATCTCATCTAGACATACTAACACTATCTATAGACTAATTAGGTCTTCGATATCGCTTATCAGTGACATCAGTGATTACCGCTGTACGGATTGTGAACTTGGGGCTTCTTTACTGGAGAGTGAAATACAAACAATACATTTTTATAGCCGTTTGGAATTGTTAAAAAATGTAATACAAAGATAAAATATAACAAGGACAAAAACCAATAACAAATAAACAAAGAAAAATCAGAGAGGGCAAATGTCGTTTAATTTAATCAGCATTATGTAAGGGAGGAAGACAATCGGCCCGCATCACCAGAGAGATAAAGGTAGCAATAAAACATGAATTTCTTGGTAACTTTCGATAAACTCGTTATTGTATAGAGCTGCGCCGTCCAGAGTCACCAGGGAGAGACAGATTAATACTTCTGTCAGTAAAATCGCCATAGAATTTCACAAGGATTCAGTATTTAGATCCATAGATGGTGCAGGTATTCAAAAAAAATATACAGTCCCCTTCACTTGTGCGTTTACAGGAGTTCGTCGTAATTATAAACATTCCATAAATTTGATTCCATAGTCTGTTTACTACTGCGAGTTTCCATCTGTCGAATGGAAACAAACACAGGATTGCCACAATGGACTGAACTTGACGAGCCCCTGTAAACGCACTTGTGAAGGGGACTGTACTGTATATTAACACTGCAGGTATAGAAACAGTGGCAATATTTAAGCCTGTTCAAGCAAAGCCAGCCCAACAAACCCACCACACGTTTATTTCCACCAGGCTTTTAGATTACCATGAACAATCTTTTTTCTAGTTGGTATTTTTTGTTTTCCTTCCGGTTTCCATACATGCTGGCGGACAATCTCGGCCTAGGGGATTGGGGGATTGGGGGGGATTGTAACCTTGTGAGTATATATATATATGTCTGTCGTTCTTTATGTACCGGTATCTATCTATCTATCTATCTATCTATCTATCTATCAGCCAGCAACGTTATTTTCGTTATCTTATTCTTGGCAATGCGGTAGAAACAGGTGTTGTTGTTATGAGCAGTTATCTTTCAGTGTATCGATAACAGGTATTTATTGACGCACGAACACACACACACACACACACAATAATATATACAGCGCTTAATACGAATGAACCCTTTGAGTACGATAAGAACCCGCTTAATTTAACCCTTTAAGTACGATGCTTTAACCCTTTGAGTACGATAATTGAACACTTTGAGTACGATAATTTAACCCTTTGATTACGATGATTTAACCCTTTAAGTACGATGATTTAACCCTTTGAGTACGATAATTGAACCCTTTGAGTACGATAATTTAACCCTTTGATTACGATGATTTAACCCTTTGATTACGATGATTTAACCCTTTGAGTAAGATAACCCACTAAGATAATCGTAATCCCCATTCTGGTTAAGCTGTTCCCTGCCGCCTTCACAGTGCGCAGCTTGACGTTCTTTTGTCTTTCGGTAGTGACTGACGTTTCTGGTAGTGTCAGGGGTGAGTTGTACTGCCCTCTTGTCACAGGTTCTTTATGATAACATTGTACTTACTCTTGCTGTGGTTCTGCCTACTATGGTAATACATCTAGCGTGGTAGTACTTTCTGGGGTAATACTCTCTGGGGTAGTATTTTCTGGGGTAGTACTTCTGGGATAGTACTTTCTGGGATAGTACTTCTGGGATAGTACTCTCTGGGATAGTAATTTCTGTGGTAGTATTTTCTGGGATAGTAATTTCTGTGGTAGTACTTTCTGTGTTAGTACTTTCTGGGGGGGGCGGGGTGGCACAATACTACTCCGATGTGAACACAAGGCACCAACTATCCCGGCACATGGCACTCAGTACAGACAACTGAGAGCGAACCAACCAGATAACCGCTGCTGATTGTTGGTAAGACCTTGTTCGATATGTTATCTAGATCGTCTCACTTTTATGACCTAATCTAGATGAAATATTTGGTATATTCTAACATACGACCATTTTTGAAGACTTGCGACACACTGGCCCACCCTGACCCACCTTGACCCACCCTGACCCACTCTGGCCCACCCTGACCCACCTTGACTTCCCCTTGACCCCACACCCTGACCCACCTTGACCCACCCTGACCCACTCTGGCCCACCCTGACCCACCTTGACCCACCCTGACCCACTGTAGGTATGTGTTGACCTTGTATGAACCTCAGAACTCCTCCTGGACATTATCAATACAGGCAGTAATGTCAGGTTTGAGTCTATACAGTACTGTGATGTTCTTTGTGTTCTCTCGTGTAGGGGAAATGTGAAATGCTTTCCGAGTATCTTTACTCTCTTTCATCCCACCCGCCATCCATTTCATCCACTTCAGCCGTTTAGCTTGTGAAGTACAGTTCCTTCGTTAACTAACTTCACTTCCTTCACTAACTAACATCTTCCTTCACCTAACTAACTTCACTTCCTTCACTAACTAACTTTACTTCGTTCACTAACGTCACCACTTCCTTACTAACTAACATCACTTCGTAACCACTAACTAACATCACTTCATTCACTAACTAACATCACTTCCTTCACTAACTAACATCACTTCCTTCACTAACTAACATCACTTCCTTCACTAACTAACATCACTTCCTTCACTAACTAACATCCACTTCAGCCGTTTAGCTTGTGAAGTACAGTTCCTTCGTTAACTAACTTCACTTCCTTCACTAACTAACTTTACTTCATTCACTAACTAACTTTACTTCATTCACTAACGTCACCACTTCCTTCACTAACTAACATCACTTCCTTCACTAACTAACTTTACTTCATTCACTAACGTCACCACTTCCTTCACTAACTAACATCACTTCCTTCACTAACTAACTTTACTTCATTCACTAACGTCACCACTTCCTTCACTAACTAACATCACTTCCTTCACTAACTAACATCACTTCCTTCACTAACTAACTTCACTTCCTTCACTAACTAATATCACTTCCTTCACTAACTAACATCACTTCCTTCACTAACTAACTTCACTTCCTTCACTAACGTCACCACTTCCTTCAACTAAAATAACTTCTATACAATGAAAAAAGTTAGCATCATCTCAAAGCTTATTTTCTAAGTCTAAATTCATATATAATCTTAATAATAAACTCACCATTATGATGATCCTGGTGCCCGTAACATCACTTTTCCTCTGAGATCTTACGAGCTGTTCTTGTAATATTTGCTGTAAGTAGAAAAAGATAAATAGCTACATTCTAAATTATTGTAACACTAGAAATTTCCCCTTCACACTTCACCACAAGAATATTTCACCGCATACTGTTCTTCTCAACCACTCACTCAATGTACGACCATTTCTGTACTAACCTTTACCGTCAGAAGTAAAACAAAAAACAGTCTTATCGTAGGTGGAAGCTTTGCATAATCGTCAACAGGAAGTCTCAGTTTAAGTGCTCATGGTTATTTTGGGGATCTGATTTGAATTCTTTGTTTGTTTCTTTGTTCACTCCATATATACTGAGTCCCTGATCTTAATTCATTCCTTATTTATCTATATTTTTATATTTTTTTCACGTTTATTCAATATAATATTTATATCCTAATGGCTGATAAGTGATGTGATAAATATAGTTTATGCCCCGTGTCAATTTTTCTCAGTCTCCCACTAATTTTCTTAACTAATGACGTTTCTCTCTCTCTCTCTCTCTCTCTCTCTCTCTCTCTCTCTCTCTCTCTTTAGTAGCTTTGATGTTATTATATATATATATATATATATATATATATATATATATATATATATATATATATATATATATATATATATATATAATGAGGGGAACTCACAAGAAGAAGATTACACATATAGAAAGAATATTTATAGTAAGAGGAATGTAAAGAGAGGAAGAATTTGGTAGCGTGGCCGTGTTAGTTATTTACACTGTCAATACACTTAACTTATCTTATACGTCAACACACATCTATTACGTTCTTAAGGACGACTTCTCAAACACCGCTTTGTTACAACTGTTTATTAATTACGACAATGACATGGACACATTAATAACACCTTCTATTGAAGTTATTAGGACATTATATTTACGTTACTAGTACATCATATTACGTTATTAGACACTGATTCTCGGACACGAACATGAAATGAATACACTTCCCACGTAAGTAACTCATCCCATGGAAAGCTCTGACAAACACTCACGTGACCTGGGGGAGGCCTAGCAGGTGGTCCTGGGTTGTCTCTATGGGAGACTGCTTAGCTGGGCACCGGTGTCCGGAGGGAAGTCTCGCTCCACCAGAGGAGGCTTGCCTCCGGCTCTCTCTGTCTGACTGTCTCGACTCTGCTCCCTCGACTCTCTGTCTGACTCCCGTGAGGGAGGGCTACGACGTCCTATATATTGGGAGACGAGCCGTCAGGTTGAGCTGATCGTGGGGGCGGCGAAGGGTCTCCTTACATTTGACCTCGCTAATGTAGGGTCAGGTCTGGACTTTTTCTGAGACTAAAGTTGTTGTATATGTTGGAGGCAGGTGGCTTCTTCTGACTGGGTGTCTCTTACATATTTGTTGGGGCCGTGTGACAAGGGAGGGGTGCTGGTTGATTTATAACCCCCTTGAGCGGCCGCGAGGAGTACCCTTACACTTGACCCCCCTAATGTCGGGTCAGATCTGGACTGTTTCTGAGATGTAAGCTGTGGTCTGACAACCCATCACTATACCTCCCGCCAAGATTAAAGCTTCTATGACAGGAGAAAAAAAACATATACATAGTAAGTGAACATAGAGTGAACTAAAGATCCTTCATATCTAGCATAGTGTCCGAGGCAAACTTGCAAATCACATTCTACAAACAATAACAGGTGTTACATTGCCTAACCAGGCCGTGTCAAAATAATAATTCGTCCCACTCAGTATTATGTCTGCAACATTGCATTTGGTAATACAAAACATTGATCAAATGAACTCATAGAAAAAGTGACTAATCTTTCTTAATTAATACATTCTTTGTAGTACATGTTCACAAAAATCAGAGAATGAAATACTTCAAAATACACAAAAAATGCTCCTACTTCACATGTTAGGGTGTAATATCTTTTTATTGTACATCAACAACATCAGTACATTAGTGTGGTCCAGCTGGCTCACGTCCTCCGTCCAGCTGGTCTCGGAGATAAGGAATGCCGGCAGCACAACAGGGGTAGTCGGTTGGTCCTTCTGATGATCCACCTTTTCATCGTCGACTTTCTTCTGATGTTAGCACAGCACGTCTTCTGTCTTCAATAGAAATCTGCTAAATTTTCAGTCAGTTATCATAGTTATGCATTTCAATCCTCCTTTTCTATAAGGGAATGGTGGGGGCTATGGACTAATAGAGAAAATGAGAAATTGAGTACTCGGAGAAACTCCCTTGTTATTGTGAATGCTGCATATGTATATGTTAGAAGCATGTATACTCTATGATCCTCACGTCTTAATATGTATAAAGTATCGGAAAAGGGTAAACATTCGTTTAATGGCTGTACCTCCTTTTTGTTATGAGAATACAGCAAAAAAAATTATCATAACAATTTCAACTTCCAATTCACTGTTGAAACTAACCTAACCTAACACCCAGATAAGTGTGCATAGTCAGACGTTTTACCTTTTTTCATGTTCATTTCAGAAATTAAAGATCTTAATTTGGCCTTTGAAAGACCTGAAACCACAACAAGATGTCCAGAAATTCACGATGATTGACGAGCTGCCAAACGTCTGTATCGTTGACTAGTTAGCTACCAGGCCGTTTACACCTTGTGATTGCTTAAGGTGGCCATGTCATCTAGTTGCCCCAATCAAGGTGGCCATGTCATCTAGTTGCCCCAATCAAGGTGGCCATGTCATCTAGTTGCCCCAATCAAGGTGGCCATACAAGGTCAGCCGTACTAGGTGTACTGGAGGTGTCCCCCTGAAAGCAGTGAATACAATGCTCGTTTCCTGTCCGCTTGATGGTGCAAATTATACATAGTCAACCTTAATTTATAATATAAATTGACTCACTCCAGTATATTCCTTCTGTGGTAATATTTTCCAAAGCCTGGAGACATTTTCGTTCACGTATGTTAATTCTCTACTTCAGTTCACTCTGGAATTATTTCCCATACTTGTTAAAAATAATTCCCTGTGTAATTCTGACGATTTCTCTATTCCATACATGCTAAAAATAATGTAATTCTAGCAGCTTCTCTATAAACACACTGATTTGCCACATTTAGCTGCTCAAAAGGTGGCCACCACACCATCTAACTGCTCAAACATATGGCAACATCACCCAGTCGTTCGTGTATGACTGTATGATAACCTCAGCCACACCATTGCACAAAGATAACGTGATGTGGCTTCTTACATACAAACTAGCAGCGCTTGTGTCTGCGTAGTGTGTCTAAGACTCTAAGCAATTGGTTTCACACTGTTAGTCTCCCTGTAGTAGTGTAACCTAACATAACCCAATCTAATGTAATCTAACCTAACCTGACCTAACCGACTTATTCAAATTTAAACAAGCTGACGTGACCTGATATAGCCAAAGTAATCAAATTTAAACAAAGCAAATGTGACCTAACCTAACCTTACTTCACTCCTCTCATATTTCCTACTAACGATACCTTAATGTGCTGTACTTTTTAAGGATTTTTTTTTACATCACATGACGGAGAGCTAAGTGCACTCGGATCTAACAGAACTTAAAGACAGAAATTCCCCAAAGTTTGATATCATCTTTTCTGACTTAATAAACAATTTATTTTTGTTATTATTTTTTAAGCTTAAGGTTTTAATATTTACTATTAATAGAAATGATGCAAGTACAATTCTGAGATGTAGATTTATTTTATTTTATTTTTTGTCCTGTTTTAATTCAGTTTCGTGAGGTAGTTTCGTGAGGTAGTTAGGTTAACCATATGACTTTAATCTGGTTTCTGGGTTATAAATGCTTCCTGTGTTTGTATTTCTCAAGATACAGTATTACCTTGACCAGCCCTGATGATAATGATTACTAGTGTGTAAATATGACCTTGGGAGGTGGGGGGGGGGGTGACCTCTTAACTCATCAACCTCTCATTGTGGTCTGCATTATCACTTTATAATCTTATGTTTGAGTTACGAGGTTACAACACATTATTTATATGCTAGGATCAATTTATTATTAACGATATGGAAAATTAATATGAAAAAAGATAGGTGTTTACTTAGAGACGAGTTGAATATGAGTTTTTTTTTTATATAACCTTAAGTAACTCTTCACACCAAGCTTACTTACCTGGGTTAGGTTTAAGGGCTTAATTTTCCGATGAAATAAGATAACAGACTAATCTTCAAGTGATACAAGTCGGGAGTGTCAATTTACTAGTGAAATAAGCTAGGGGGCTAATTATCAGGTAAAATAGGTTTGGGAGAGGCGAATATTCAGGTAATCTGTGGAATGTCTGGTGAGCGCGGTTGTATCTTCTTCCCACGCCCAAGCTGTTTGTGGTATCAGACTGTCAGCCCGCTCACTGTCTCATTCAAGGAAGTGTTACACGTGATCTTGTCCCAGTCAGTCGGAAGTTGTATGACTGACCACACACTTCCCTGGCCTTGAGTGATTCATTTACACAGTCGTTTACAACAATATTGAGAGAGAATGTAAACAATGCAGGTATACAGTTCAGCATTGCATAGACAACGCTGGTATAGTGTACAATACATAGACATGTAGTTAAACAATTTTAATGTACTTGGGATGTATTGTTCGTTAAAACTAAAGACATATAATCAAACAATTGACAAAGTGGGAAATTATGGTGAAAATTTCATAAATTATGTTCATACAAACGCTGATCTGAACCAACTAAGACCTGAACGGAAATGATGAGTATACAAATTACACAGCACAAAAATTAAAATGATTATAGCTATTTTCTCTAACTAAATGATATTCAAGACAAGCGATAATATCGTGGGTAGCGTGGCCGAGTGGTCTAAGGCGCTGGATTTAGGCTCCAGTCTCTCAGGAGGCGTGGGTTCGAATCCCACCGCTGCCATGAATAATTTTCTCTGGGTGATAAGCGTGTGTAATGTACAGTACACGTGGCTTCGCAGGATGGTGGGTGGGGGACTTGGCCTTGTGACGCAACACCCACCATGATCTCTCTCCTTCATGCGATCACAAACTACTTCAGATACTTTATGACTTGTTTATTTTATATACTCTAAAAAGCATATTTATTTTGTTTCTATAAAAAATACGCATTGGAAGAGTGTGTGAGCTCTCTATATTCAAGAGCCGACGTGAAGTAAATTAATTTTTAGTTTTACTACTTCCGGTAAGAATGTGAGTCAATGCTGTGGGGAGGATGAACAGTTGAGCCACCCTGCACCATAAAACACACAAAACAGTACATAATATATTATATAAAATGGCTTCGCGTTCGTAAATATAATGTATTACTGCCCCCTTAAAAAATTGGGTCTTTAATCTTAAGGTGAATCTTACCGATAATTTAATTCGACTACATAGCCCGTTGGTCCATAACACAACATTATTATCTATGATTTAATCTTGCTTGCACGGCCGTTCAAATATGGCGCCATTGACGACCAAAACGTAAATAACATTGTTAGCAAGTAGCAAAATATTCGTATTCTTATTTTTCATTCATAAAATGAAGAAAACTAACATGAACAAATCCTATTTACTGTATTTTATATTTAATTTTTGTTTCTAGAATATAATAGGAATCCTTTGCTAAAAGAAATAAAGAACCATTGACTCTAACTTGGCGCCTCAGTCCTGAAGCTTGGTGAAGTGTGTTAGGACGTCTTCCGCTCATTTCTCTATTTCTTAAGGTACGAAAGCTTTTAGATTTTTATAGAGATGTTTCCCAGGTAGCTATTTGGGCAGGTAACTCGTTAAATATTAACTTTGGTGCTTAGTGAAATGTTCGACAAATTATATCAAGTTAACGTGTAAGTTAGACAGTGTAATTTCTTCTATCTCTTTGAATGTGTTTTAACATGTTATATTGATGTTAAGTTCCTTGGATGAATTCAAGATTAAAAGGAGAAAGAAGGTTTAGCGTACGAACATTTGAGATTCCGGGCAAGCTAACACACTAAGGTATTCAGAATTAACATAACTACCAGTAATAATATCCCGTAATTTCCCGAGAGACATGTTATTGTATCATGTTGGAGGAGCGTGAAGGGGGGGGGGTGGAAATGGTGCTGGATAAGGTTGAGAGTGGTCAATGTATAAATTTTGTCAGATAGTATTTACACGTCTCAAGCTTTTACTCTCGTGGGATAACCAACACGAGACGGGAATTCAATCATACTGGGCATTGAGTTCAAGTCATTACGTTTACTAGGCGTTGGCTTGAGGTAACTCCTTAGTACTATAATATTTTTTGATAAGTATAATAACACTAAGCAGTGGCGGCTCGTGAAAAATAAAATGGAGGGACTGCAAGCCTCACACCGAGTCCCCACCAAACAATAAGCATGGAATTTCAGAACAGTACAAGCAGGAACAAAGAATATACACGCCAGTTTAACATCAGTGTTTATCAGAAATGTGAATGGCTCTGTGGTTGTGACGAGGCAAATACTTTATTCTGCTTTCCATGCTTATTGTTTGGTGGGGACTCGGTGTGAGGCTTGCAGTCCCTCCATTTTATTTTTCACGAGCCGCCACTGATTCACTAAGTATTATTGGGAACACCTTGTTAAACTCGGCGGTGTGTTGTTGATGGCACAAAAAAAATCACCTCTCGTTTAAATTAGGGTTAAAAACTGATCCATTTTTAATACAGTTACTTTGGTTAGTTTCGGTGGAGATATTTCCCATGGGAGGTTGGGGCGGGGCGCAGCGGGTATCCAGGCCACCCACACGTTACGCTAGGCTGTGATCATAATTGAGTGGAAGTTGCATGATGGATAAATTGTAGGCAGTGTAGTGGATATGGTGTAGATGATTTCACTGTTTATTTACAGTATCTTAATGTTACTTTGCTTTGATAAACTATAATTAGTCCCTCATTATGGTTGTATTAATTAAATTAATTAATTTAAATGAAGTGCGGTGAATTTATGTGTGACTTTCTCCCTGATGGTGACAGTAAGTGTATGTGTAGTGTATGTATATATGCATGTATGTGTTCATGAATATGTATATGGCCATTTGTACTTGTGTGAGGTTAAATAATTCCATACAATTCCCAACTTCATCAACGGTAAATAATTTAGTTATGTAACACGCTATCACGTTAGCGAATTTTATTTTTAAATTCAGACAGTTTCCATTCATCATAATTATTTTTATTACTGTGTTTGATTTCGTGTTTTAATGGGAACTCGCGTTACACAAAATCACAAACACTTAAGTACATACACACAGACACGTTCAAACATGTACGCAAACACATAGCAAAAACACTCATTTATACAGACACTCATATAAGTACATACATTCAAACATAACATACAGAGGCACGTACTCATATACAACCTCACAAACACTGGCTATCAGAAACACTCGCACATTCACTCTCATCCACCTACTGACTTACATAATCATTCATGGGTAAAGCTGAATCACTCCTTATTCACACAAATCAGATGGTACATTAATTTAAGCTCTGATTCGTCTAATATGCTACAAGTCTTTTAGTACAGTACATTATATGCCAATGTCTGAGTGAACATCTTGTAAATAATGTACATATCATTTTCTTTATCGTTAAAACTCAGTGGAACTTTTAATGCAATAATTTATTAAGGAAATATTTCGCTAGAAGGATTTATTTCTGTATGTATATTATCTAGAAACTGGCTGTACAGGTAGGTACCCCATATTGGCCACAGCTGTACAATATCTATGTACAGGGGGGTGCTGGTGGTAGAATGGTACCGCTCTTGCCTTCGCAAGCGAGATGTCACGGGTTCGATTCCCGGGCTGGTGGAAGTTGTTTGGACACACTTCCTAGCCCCCATTAGTCCCTGTTCACCTAATAACTTGATGACATAAACCATTGACTCTCCAGGCTTCTATGCCCATGACTCTTCAGGCTTCTTCGCCATTAACTCATGAGACATAAAGGCAAGCATGAACTTAGCATGCTTCCCTGTTGGGCACTGTAAACGCTTCTGCGCTTCACCTTGCACAAGGCTGTGGGGGAGTGCTCAATAAATAAAAAAGAAAAACAAATGTAGGTACAGATATGGGTCAATGTGTTTCACCCAGAGCTTGTTTAATTGTATCTTGACGCGTTTGTCTAAATAATAGCTTAAAGAAGTCAAGTCGATATATACTGTATAGATCTATCCAAAGCCTAGTCTCTAATCCAGAATATAAGAGTTTGTTTTCATAATATTTTTAAATGTATAGTATTTATGGCTACTCATGTATATGTATTTATCTATATAGTTTTGTTACATTATTTTATAAAACGAAAATTATCTTTTGGTGACTACTCTTACAGTAGTTACATAATTGTCATTTGCTTCACTTCCAGTCATGTAGAGCAGGTTACATATGACAGTGATACACCTCCCTATATTAACCCCATCAGTCCAAAGGCATTAGGTTAGGTTAGCAAGAGAAAAATCCCTAATTGTCGTCGTCATACTGAAATGATTAGAGGAGAGGAAACTAAAGCGTTTACTGTTACTCTAAATCTAAACGGTAGAATTTCTAATAGGGGTGAAATTTTCAGCTGAGTTAGATAGTTCGCAGATCTGGTCATGGAAAATAAAAATCTGACATGTGGGAACCTTGAACCATGTTAACCTGATCCTTAGGTTAGCATTAGGGTGATTAATATTCAGGTAATGTAAGCTGGGGGGGGAGAGGGGGCAATCTTCAGGTGATCTTTTTGGGGATATAATTCCTCATTGTTTTTTTTAGGGTTAAGTCAAGTGCATTGTTACTTCTTTACATATGAGGAATAATCACTGAACTCGCCCTCAGTCTCATGTAAACACATCCAACCTCATTTCATCTTTAATACAAGAACCAAAACGTTACTTCCAGTCTACACGAAATATAAAAAAAAAAAAAAATAATTTTCTAATTAAAAAAAATGTAAAAACGTTTCTCTAAAGTTTTCGCATTTTTTTTTCTCTTCCTTTACATTAAGAAAAAGTCAGCAGCGTGAAGTATTTTTCTCATCCCTTGAACTTAATTTAAATACGGAGAGTAAAAAGCTGGGAGGTAGGACGGAGGAGGAACTCTTATTTAAGGATTTTAAACCCTGAATGACGAGAAGGTGTAATCGTAGGAGGGAACACGGTTAAGAAATTCTGAGGAGGCGGCCTTATTTCCACCCAACTTGGCTCACTGAGGATGGAGCCACTTGTGTCCGTAATATGTGAAGGATGTTCCTTTAATTATAAATAACTCCGCATTTGCTTCAAATTCTTCATAGTTTTACTTTCTGAAAAATATAATAAATGAAATAGATAACCTGAAAATTAGACGCCCTAGGTTATTTCATCTGATTAAACACCCTAATGTAAACTTAACTTGTCCTAACCTAACCTAACCTAACCCCCAGTGTAACATTAGGGTATTTAGTCATCAGGTGAAATGTCCTGGGGGTGTTAAATCTCCAGGTGTCCCCCCCCCAAAAAAAAATAATAATAATAAATAATAAAAATAAAATAAAAATCTAAAAAATATAAATAAATAAATAAATATATCATCTTTTCACACCATGAAAATCCTATGTCGAAGTAAACAATTATTTTTTTCCTAGTATTAATACCACATCCTTGAGTTGAATTACAATATCCTGGAGTTGGTATGTTCAACCCTTCGCCTGGATCATTTAGTCCCTCTCCCGCCCGTTCTTAGAATCCAGGTGACGTCACTGTGTTTTGGGGGACATGCCTGAGGTTTTGTCTCTGTTTTCATTACCACGTCATGGAATACTGGGGTTCAGTTTGGCTGCCAGGTGTGTTTAGATGTGTTCAATCTGGCCGACAGGTGTGTTTAGATGTGTTCAATCTGGCCGCCAGGTGTGTTCATTTTGTCCGCCAAGTGTGTTCAATCTGCCCGCAAGGTGTGTTCATTTTGTCCGCCAGGTGTGTTCAATCTGCCCTCCAGGTGTGTTCATTTTGGCCACCAGGTGTGTTCAATCTGCCCGCCAAGTATGTTCATTTTGGCCGCCAAGTGTGTTCATTCTGGCCGCCAGGTATGTTTAGGAAGCACCACCTCACCTGGAAGATCTCGAAACTTACACACAGCTTCCGCCTGACCGTGACTCACCTCCAGGCAATTACTGGGACGCCAGGTAGCTGAATCATGCCCCCCCCCCCCTCAATAACAACCTTTAAGGGAGCAATAGAGGAGGGGGGTGGGGAGGAGGAGGAGGAATTGGTGAGAGGATAAGGGGGCAGGTTTAGAAGGAGGAGTATAGGGATTAGGGAGAGAAAGAGAATAATGATGATGATGATGTAGATAGATAGATGGATGATAAGGGAGTAAGAAGAGAAAAGGGAAAAATGTAAACGATAAGAGTTGATGTATAGGAAGAGTAAGGAAGGAAGAAAGACACATTGAGAGGGATATGATAATGCTCTATGAATATTGGAAAGGAGAAAACGATGAATAAATTAGGATAAACTTAAAGAAAAAAAACAATAAATAATCTGTGTAATATATTTAGCTTGTCGTTAGAGTATTTATTCAAAATTAATTAACAAAGTAACAAACGCCTAAGTACACATAAACATATTTTGGTTGTGAAAGTATAGAAATAATAATATAAATTAGTCTGCTAACCTCTATTAAATCTGTTTACCATAGTTTATATACCTATACTGTCTATATACTGTACCTTTGTTCGTTATACCTACACTGTATATATACATTTATTTGTATACTTGCACTGTCCTTATACTGTACAGCGTTTGATCTGTCTATTAAGGTTTAAAGCAGTGTTGTAACTCGAGCGCTGCTTTCCATATACAGTGAAGCTGGGTGTGTGAACTGTATACCCGTGTACGGTCTTGTAACCCTCCCTGTATTTACTTGTATTGCAGTGTATAATTTCCGTCCGTCACGCCCTTAAACAAAGCAAGAAATCCAAGGTCTTGTCTATTGAAATCTCTCTTCGAACAATACGACCCAAATCTTTGTGCATTTGTATATTTTAAAAGTGTATGAAATGGAAATACACATGTGGGGTTCTTGGCTATAAAGTGGTAAGCTACAGTTTCGGGTTATGGGTCGTTTTGAGGAGGTAGCACGTGTGTGTATATTGGGACGAAGGATCTACCTGTGAATGGCCGGAGCTTCGCATTCTGGCCGACAGATGGCTCTCGACGTGTACACTGTTACCATCTCGCGGGGTACGACTTTACGCATATAATCAATCATAATATCGGCGTATGGTTGTTCTGTACTGGTTTAAAGACTGCCATTAACTGCTTAAACTTGGAAGTAAGCGTTAATGTCTGTCGTATTTGAAACAGGTTCTAAAGCATTTATTTTTCTTACATACTCCATACATGGGCTGCATGATAATCAAGATTTTATGTCAGTTTCTCGATATATGTTAGATTTTTGCATGGTTTAGTGGTCTGATCAGAAATATATAAACAAACTACCTGACCCGCAATTTTATAAAAGTGAGTGGAAGTATTTTATCTGCATCAACACAAAGAGTGAGCAATAACACATATTTCTGTTGTTCACTTGCGTTCTTCACTGTGAATTAAGAATCATATTGTTTGGTGTATTATTGTGCGAATTTGAAAATATTAGGACATCATGATCATCCCATGTGAAAAAATATCCAGAATTTAATCCGGCGTGGCAACTCGACGCGAACAGCCTCCCAAACATTGTCTTCAGTGGCAGTCGTGTATTTGATGTGAGAGGGAGAGGGTTGTGCCGCTGTCCTCCGAGTTTGACCAGTGTTGGCCCACGTTCTTTCCTTTATCTATAAAATTTATTTAATTGTGAAATGTTTACCGTGGAACGTCTTATTAACAGTGGATATTATATAACGGTGGTAAAGTGAACAGAAGCCATAGTAATATTTTTTGAACTAAAGTGAACTTGAATGCTCAAAAGTTTTATTCGAACTTGGTGTAAAACTATATATATATATATTATTTGTGTAGTCATCTCTATTAATTTAGTTGCATTTCCCGTGTGATCTTCAGCTTTACCATTGTGTTGTGATATTGTGTTATGTTGTGAAATCTCTGGAACTGTCGCGTTACAAAGACTGGACTGCCAGAGACAACCCCCACGACCCCTGGCCTGGTAATGTTTGTTACACTCATGTGATAATAGACTGGACAGAACGGCAGAATATTAAACACTTGGACATTATCACTGGACGTTGGTCAGTTCAAACTTACAGGTACTGGTATTAGTGGTGTACTTACTGGAGTATTAAGCTTATTATCGGTGTATTAAGCTTAAGAGGTGAATATATCTGGATTACTATTAGGGTTTCATATAACAAGGAAATATTATCTTTTATCTCTGTATTCAGATAACCCAGTGTTGAGTATGACGCCCGCACATGTGGTCATTATTATGCGGAGGGCTGGATAATGACAGCGTGATGCCCTGAGTGAGTAGTTGGTGGTTGTAGGCCGTACATTACCGTTTTCTGTGAGCATCTGGTAGTGTGTGTGTTGTGTGTGTGTGCGTTGAACAAAGACGCCTCACACACACACAGAATGGTTGTAATCTGTGCATGAAATTTTGTTTTAATCGGGGGTGAGTTGGGATGAGATGTAATATATATATTGTTTGATGTGGCAATTTATGGTAATGCAACAATACATACTGCACAGTACGTTCAGGATGTGAGATGTAATATGTAATTGTTTATATACAATGTAAATTTTCACTCCTTTGAGGTGGAAATGAAGTTATGTTTAGAAATAGAAGAATTGTGGCATGACATAGTAGCAGGTTGTAAATATAGCTCAGCAAACGTCATAACGTAAACTTAATGTCTGGCTTATGAAGTGAGGGGGGGGGGGGAATGTTTCCTCCACTCACCAGACTGGTTTGGGCTGAGGCAGGAGGGCGTGTTGTTGTGCAATGAGGAGGGGTAGAACAGTTGTTGGGGCGGTCACTCCCTACAGTACACTGTATCTCCTCCCACACTCACCACCACTCCCAACGGCCTACACTGTACCTCCCACACCCACCACCACCACTCCCTACACTGTACCTCCTCCCACACTCACCACCACTCCCAACACTGTACCTCCCACACTCACCACCACCACTCCCTACACTGTACCTCCCACACCTCACCACCACCACCTCACACTGTACCTCCTCCCACACTCACCACCACCACTCCTACACTGTACCTCCCCCACTCCACCACCACTCCCTACACTGTACCTCCTCCCACACTCACCACCACCACCCCTACCTGTACCTCCCCCCCACTCCCCACCACCACCACTCCCTACACTGTACCTCCCCCACACTCACCACCACCACTCTGTACCTCCTCCCACACTCCACCACCACCACCCCCTACACTACCTTCCCCCACACTCACCACCACCACTCCCCACACTGTACCTCCCACACTCACCACCACCACTCCCTACACTGTACCTCCTCCCACACTCACCACCACCACTCCCTACACTGTACCTCCTGTGAGGCCAGACATTGCCTCACACGCCTGTACTCACGCATTTGTGAATAAGTTACCCTTTATGTATAGAACTAAACAAATAATGTAAATGAAATACTGTGTAACATTCAGTGCCATAATATCCTGACAACGGGGGTTAATTATTATGACCCTTTGTAAACTCTACTCTGTAATCCTTTTGCGCACCGCTCACAGGATGAGTGTGGGGTGCACAATAAAGTAGCAGCTGTAAGCGGCAAAATCAAAATAAAAAATCAATACCTCCTCCCACACTCACCACCACCACCACCACTCCCTACACTGTACCTCCCACACTCACCACCACCACCACTCCCTACACTGTACCTCCTCACTCACCGCCACTCCCTACACTGTACCTCCCCCCCACACTCACGCCACCACCCCCAACACTGTACCTCCCACACTCACCACCACACCCAACACTGCACCTCCCACACTCACCACCACACCCAACACTGCACCTCCCACACTCATCACCACACCCTACACTGTACCTCCTCCCACGCCACCACAATGAGGAGGGATAGAGCAGTAGGGGCCCAGGGCAGTCACTCCCTATACCCACCACCACGACACCTGGTTGACGCTCCTAGCCTCAAGGTCCATTATGTTCTCAGTAATGAACACGCCCAGTCAGTCTTGTTTATATATGCGTGTCCTTGTGAGAGGAGTTTTGTGTGTTTGTTTTATAATATGGCATTAAGAGCAAACTTTTTAATTGACTTTAATAGTTTATTTTTTTTTACCGGGTGTTTGGTTGTTATTCACTTATTCTCTTTTATGCTTTTGTGTAATGAGCTGACTTCGAGGTGTTTACCCTTGGCTGACGACCCATCTTGTTATCCCCAGAGTATAAACCTTCTAACATTGGGTCGTCGTGTTGTTGCTGTGTGAGTTTTGTCATTAATTACTGTTGTTTGGTTGTTATAACGTTCCTAGAAACTATATTACTTTAATCATAGAGCCTCTTGTATGTGGGTATTAGAAGGCTAGACTAAATAGGATAAGTGTAGTTTAATGTGTTGATGACGACGAGGAGGAGAAGCTGTTTTAAATGACCAACTTCCGGGGGAGACGAGGGTTGGCTGGTGTGCATGAGAGACACTGATCTGTTTTGATTTAGTTTGTCCATCATGACTCGAAACTTGTCTGTGTGGTATGTCATTCTAGGCACTGTATCATTAAGAGCTGAAAACGAGTCAGCGGAAGCAGTGTGTGTGTGTGTGTGTGTGTGTGTGTGTGTGTGTGTGTGTGTGTGTGTAACTAGAGCTGGTGACGCTACACGGTCGATATCTGTACACCTGGTACCTGGAGGGGGAGGCCAGGCAGGCAGTGAGAGAGGACAGATGAGTCATTACGCATCACATGAGAGAGAGTAAACATTGAGGAGACTCCGAGAGGCTCCCTAAATATGTTCCTATAGTGAAATAGTGGAGAAATGTAGCTTTTTGACGTATTGGTAAATTGAGGTTGATATATTTACGTATTCGGTACTTGGATTATATTTTAGTCTTGTCTCTTGTAAATCCATCAGTGTCTCGTGAGTTTTGTCTCTTGTAAATCCATCAATGTCTCGTGAGTCTTGTCTCGTAGCCCATCAGTGTCTCGCCAATATGTCTGATAATCCAGGTACAATATGTATCGAGGAGGGCTCACCAAGCAGGCGTTAAGACCGTTTATTCAGTGAGTCACTAAGTTAATCTTATCTTCCCACTCGGCGTTAAGTGTATAAGGTTCCCAAGCATCCCACAGCCCTCATCTGGCAGGCTATAGTCTCGTGCACAATAGGAATTATCAAGTCTCGTGCACAATAGGAATTCTTACCAATAAATAATTCACATCAGGTAATATAATCTAATAAGAGTAAATTATTAAGGTATTTCTTGAACCTTAATTTGAGTGATTTAGTGATGGTTGAACTGTGATGGATGGAACAAGGTAGTTGGCTCGTTTGTGTCCCTGTTCACCTCTAAAGGAAACTTACGATCACCCTGAAGAATAACCACTCCAGCTTATTTCACCCAAAGATTAACTACCCTGACAATATTTGGGGGGGTTAGGTTAATGTTAAGGTGAGAGAAACTGAGGTGATATTCTTCTGTTGATCTAAGTTTAAAGGGAGGTAGGTTAGGTTAGGTTAGGCTTGCTTTGGGGGTAGGGGTGAGGTTAGGTTTGGTTTTGGGGGGTTAGGTTAGGTCTGCTTGGGGGAGGGGGTGAGGTTAGGTTTGCTTGGGGGGAGGGGTGGAGGTTAGGTTTGCTTGGGGGGTAGGGGGGTGAGGTGAGGTTAGGTTTGCTTGGGGGTAGGGGTGAGGTTAGGTTAGGTTTGCTTGGGGAAGGGGGGAGAGGCGGTAATTTTAAAGTGAAATAAACTAGGGGTGGAGATTCTTCAGGTTGTTTATTATTATTAACATATTATTATCGTACTGTTGTTGTTGGTACAGTGTTGATTGCATCGTACCGTATCTCCCTGGACGTACCGTATTTAAGATGAATTATGGCCGTTTCGCTCCATTTGCCAAGTTCATTCTTAATATTTATGGCGGTTATCCACGTCCAGTTGGGCTACCAATTACCAAGTTAATTACCTCCTAATGTTGCTTTTATACAACGTTTCATTTGCCGGAGTATAAAATTAATATTATAAATTTTTAAAGTCCACATGTTATTTAGTTTATACTTGGCGATTTTATTTTAGTAGACAGGGATTAGAATTCAACCTCCGGACAGTAACTCGTCATAAAAATACACATCTGTAACATTTATGTCGCCTTCATTTATGCCCGACTTGGTTTATCAGGTTTGAATATTGGGGGAAAAAGTTAACGAAAAACGGCGTATGAAGCACAAAAGGTCGGGTCGCTTACGTGTTTGACTCGAGACTCATGGTAGTGAACAGGACTAGGTTAGATTATTATGCCATCACTGTATATGGTCGCTTACTGTCCGGGTGAAGCAAAACATGTCCGGGGTGACGACACACACACTACATTGGATGGTGCATTAAAAGTTTAGAGATTCAGTTTCCTTCACCTTAATAATAACGAGACACTCTTTGTCATTGAAGATTAATTACTTCCTGGTAACACTTGTTTAAAAATATATATATATATATTACATTGATATAACAACCTTGGAATTCCTTAGTGTATGAAAAAACAAATTGCATTACTAGGTTGTGGTATAGTAAGCGAGTTGGGTAATGTTATAAAAGAAAATATGTCTTTGTAACAGTGGCGTTGTGTGTTTGTTCATTGTGTGTAATTTATCAACGATTATGTGTGTGTGTGTGTGTGTGTGTTTTAGACGAAGGCCTTGACTTCTCTGTTGACCGACCAAGGATCTCTAATTACGGTGTGATTACCAGCCAGGTGGAACGTAATTGCCACCAAGTGTCTTACACTCTCTTGTTTAGATTAGGGTGAAGCCGAGGGATGTATCTCGACCATATCCTGTAGTGTACCTGATGCACAGACGCTCAGGTACAAACAGATAACAATCTCAGTTCTCCCCGCAGACGCTGTTCTCGCTCCGCAACATTGACATAGCCCCCACTTCATAGCACTAACACAGCCCCCGTTCAGTAGTACAGACAGTCCCCACTGCAGCACAGGCAGCACCTTTTGCAGCACAGATCAGTCCGCCCTCTATAACAGGCAACTCTCAGTCCCCATCACGGACAAAACCTTGCCCGCTCCTTTCCTCCCTCACAAAACACCGCTTTTTCCCTCCCCCCACCCCCCTGTATAGACAAACTCCACCTCCCACACAGCACCCCCTCCCCCACATTCGGTCACAGCCCCCTTGCGCACGCACGCTTGTAAACACGCACACACACACATACATAAAACACGTTCACTCGTCATGTACCTTGTTCATATACGAATCACCAATGCATAGTTTTTGTTTTACTCCACGGTGAAGAAGTGTTTGTGTAGCGACATTGGTCCATGAGGCTGCTGCTGGCTGCTGTACCCTACTCTCCCGCTCTCCAGCCCACCTCACGAGCCTGGCCCATGATAGATTTCTTTGAACTGTGTCCAATTTACTCATGAAAAGGTCAATTGATATATGATGTTGGCCATATTTATTATTAATATTGGCCATGTGTTGAGGCCACCTGTTTACTCTTCCTTTGAATGTTACGTAAGTTATTTTTTTTATTCCCGTCTTTGTGTTAACTTTTATGGATCTCTGATTTATCAAAGTATTCCTGTTTGATGTTCTCAGTGTAACGTGATGCACGAGATTTGCTCGAGAGAAACTCCACAGGTAACGAGTAGCGTGAAAACAGCCAGTTATATATTGGATGTGAGGGAAAATACAGTGTTGGTCTGGGAGTCGTGAGCTGGTTTGAGAATACTGTTCTGTGTGATGGTATTTTAAGTGTTCGCGTTTCTTCTCTCTTTCTCCTCCTCCTCCTCCTCCTTTCTTCCCTCTCCCACCCCTCCTCTACGCTGTTGCCAACCAATAATTTCGGTCGCTCGCAATTTGTCATACGGTACCTTTTTTTTTTTTTTTACTGTTTGTTGGTGTTTTTGTGATTTGTGTATGTGGAATAGTTTGGACATAGTGATATATATATATATATATATATATATATATATATATATATATATATATATATATATATATATATATATATATATATTGCCTTATTATACTTGTTAGAAAGGTTATGAGAGTTTAATACTCTATAATGATGCTGGGATAGTTTCAAATTAGCCTTCAGATAATGCTCTATAATGCTCTACTCTCACATACAGAACTTAACCACCTCAACGCCCTTTGCAGTTCACCTAACCTAACCTCTTTAGTGTACATGTTATTTCAGATTTTGCTCTCTCTCTCGTAGTCTCAGTTGATATACTGTCATTTCTTCTTGGCCATTAATGTTATAGTGTCCTTGGGGTCCCCTCTGCCCGTACAACTCTCCGGCCTTGTTATTGAAGCTATTATACGGCGGGTAACCTTACTCTTGTGATTATGATGGTCGTTTACGCCCATTCTCCCCGTCGGCTCCTTCGTCGTCCCTCACTCAGCAGGGCTAGACCATTGGAGGGGGTGGCTGGGTTTGGACTGGACTGGACTGGGCTACTTGAGGACGCCCCCCCACCACTCACTCCTCTCACACAAAAGCCGCCGTGACGGACATCCTTGAATGGAATGGATGGCGGCCACCGTGTGCTGGTTTAAACTCTTTCAGATCTTCCCTCCCTCTCCTCTCTCCTTCCTTCCATCCCTTCCTCCTTCCTTCCTTCCTCCCTCCCTTCCATCCATCCTTCCATCCTTCCCACCTACCTTAGGAGATCACACTTACTCCCGGACACTGCTTAATACTTAGCTGGACCACTTGCTGATTCAGAGTTTGGCTTCAGGCTATTCATAGGTGATTGACTATTGTACATAAGCTTGGTGCTATTGATGGTTGCTACGTAAGACTTGAGGCTATTCGTAGGGTGATAGACTATTATAGACTACTGTACTTAAAAGACTCAGGCTAATAACGAACTGTACTTATCTATTTATGGACTGTACAAAAGACTCAAACTGGCTACTGTAGGCTCACACTATTTACACGAGGTGGCTGTAAGCTATGTGTAGACTCTTTACAGCTCTTAACTATTCGTGGCTCCTCCTTGAGAATGGAGAGTCTCCATGTGAGATTACCACTGGGTCCCATTTTTACTGCAGTAGAGAATGTGGGACGGCTGGAGGCGAGAGAGAGAGAGAGAGAGAGGTAGGGTGGGGTGGGAATGTGGAACAGACTAGAGAAGAGAGGGATGGGATGGGAATGTGGGACAGATTATAGAAGAGAGAGAGAAGTAGGGTGGGAATGTGCGACAGGCTGGAAAAGAGAAAGAAAATGGGGGATGGGTGGGGGTGGGGGTTAATGGTCAGAATTGTGGCTCATCAGACGTAGGTGGAGGGTAAGTTTGAAGGTAAAGTCTCTCTTCTTGGTTTGAGTCATTGTTCAGTATAATACTCTATATGATAATGGTGGATTTGTGATCAATTCGTAAGTAATGGATTGGTGTGTGTTGGAGATAACTGTACCCAGACCGTCGTGTGTTGGAGATAACTGTACCCAGATCCGTCGTGCTGAGATAACTGTACCCAGACCGTCGTGTGTTGAGATAACTGTACCCAGACCGTCGCGTTGAGATAACTGTACCCAGACCGTCGTGTTGGAGATAACTGTACCCAGACCGTCGTGTGTTGGAGATAACTGTACCCAGACCGTCGTGTGTTGGAGATAACTGTACCCAGACCGTCGTGTGTTGGAGATAACTGTACTCAGACCGTCGTGTGTTGGAGATAACTGTACCCAGACCGTCGTGTGTTGGAGATAACTGTACCCAGACCGTCGTGTGTTGGAGATAACTGTACCCAGACCGTCGTGTGTTGGAGATAACTGTACCCTGTATCGTGACCGTCGAAATATAGTGAAATTTAAGCCCTATTTTATCATACAAGTCAAGACTGTCCATCAATCACCATCACTACGTATTGTGACCATATACCTCAAGTGCTCGTGTTAAGGAAGGGAATTTGGTCACAGGTAGAGTAATAATTAGCTCCAGGTGTCAGCTATGGGTGGTGATATATTGTCAGTGAGCTTCAGGTGTCAGCTATGGGTGGTGATATATTGTCAGTGATGCTTCAGATGTCAGCTATGGGTGGTGATATATTGTCAGTGATGCTTCAGATGTCAGCTATGGGTGGTGATATATTGTCAGTGAGCTTCAGATGTCAGCTATGGGTGGTGATATATTGTCAGTGAGCTTCAGATGTCAGCTATGGGTGGTGATATATTGTCAGTGATGCTTCAGATGTCAGCTATGGGGGGTGATATATTGTCAGTGAGCTTCAGGTGTCAGCTATGGGGGGTGATATATTGTCAGTGAGCTTCAGATGTCAGCTATGGGTGGTGATATATTGTCAGTAAGCTTCAGATGTCAGCTATGGTGATATATTGTCAGTAAGCTTCAGATGTATCAGCTATGGGTGATGATATATTGTCCAGTGAGCTAGATGTATCAGCTATGAATTGGTGATATATTGTCAGTAGGCTTCGAATGTCAACTATGGGTGGTGATATATCGTCAGTGAGCTTCAGATGTCAGCTATGGGTGGTGATATATTGTCAGTGATTAAGCTGAATGTCAGCTATGGGTGGTGATATATTGTCAATGGCTTCAGATGTCAGCTATGGGTGAGTGATATATTGTCGTCTTCAGATGTCAAGCTATAAGGTGGTGATATATTGTCCAGTAAGCTTCAGATGTCAGCTATGGTGGTGATATATTGTCAGTGAGCTTCAGATGTCAGCTATGGGTGGTGATATATTATCAAGTGAGCTTCAAGATAACTCGTATGAATTGGTGATATATCGTGGTAAAGTGACCAGATGTCAGCTATGGGTGGTGATATATGTCGATGAGCTTCCAGATGTCAGCTATGGAGTGAGTAGTATATTGACTCAAGTGAGCTTCAGATGTCGTATGAATTGATGATATATTGTCAGTGAGCTCCAGGTGTCAGCTATGGGTGGTGATATATTGTCAGTGAGCTTCAGGTGTCAGCTATGGGTGGTGATATATTGTCAGTGATGCTTCAGATGTCAGCTATGGGTGGTGATATATTGTCAGTGATGCTTCAGATGTCAGCTATGGGTGGTGATATATTGTCAGTGAGCTTCAGATGTCAGCTATGGGTGGTGATATATTGTCAGTGAGCTTCAGATGTCAGCTATGGGTGGTGATATATTGTCAGTGATGCTTCAGATGTCAGCTATGGGGGGTGATATATTGTCAGTGAGCTTCAGGTGTCAGCTATGGGGGGTGATATATTGTCAGTGAGCTTCAGATGTCAGCTATGGGTGGTGATATATTGTCAGTAAGCTTCAGATGTCAGCTATGGGGGGTGTTATTAGTCTTTTAACATGCCGGTCGAGAGGATGTCTGGAGGTATGTAGACGTCTTCTGATTGTTGTGTCGCTCTGTGGTAATTAGGGTTGGGTTTATGTCTTGTGTAGGGATTCTTTTCTCCTTTTCTTTTCCTTTCCTTCCCCCTCTTCTCCCTTCATCCTGTTCTCCTTTTTTCCCTTCCTCTCTCTACACCCCCCTCTCTCTCTTTCTCCACCCCTCCTCTCTTTCAATCTCCTCTCTCTTCCTACCTCCTTTTCCCTTCTTCCTCCTCTCCTCCTCTCTCACACTCCCCAGCCCCTCCTCCCTACCCCCCTTCCCCCCCAGCACCAGTCCTCAGTAATCCCGGGTCCTCATCCATAACAGGTGTTGCCTGATTTCTCCCAAGCCCCTCCATTCCATCTCCTCTCCTGGCCCGTCCTTCTCATCCTCTTTCTCCTCTTTTGGTCTTCCTCCTCCTCTTTTCTCCCCCCTCTTGGTCTTCCTTCCCTCTTCCTCCTCTCCTTGGTCTTCCTTGCCCTCCTCTTCTCATCACCCTCCTCTCTCTTTGATCTTCCTTCCCCCTCCTCCTCCTCCCCTCCTCTCTCTTGGTCTTCCTCCCCCCCTCCTTCTTCTCTTCTTGGATGCTGGTGTACAGAGCCTGTGGCCAGGCTGTCCCAAGTACCACACAGGAGAAGCCCAGGCCATGATATCACCCCAAGCTGAAATGACCTGAAATGTATCCATCGACCCCAATTTATATCACCTAACGACTACTAACTACCCTAACACTATTTTGGGGGGAGGGGGGGGGGTGGTGGTGAGGTTAGTGTTGGGGGTGGTTAATCATTAGGTTAGGCCTAGGTTAGTTAATCATTAAGTGAAATAAACTGGGGTGGAGATTCTTCAGGTGTGTTTTTGTGTCTTAGAACTTTTACTATGACACCTGTAGTCAAAGTATCTTATATAAACATAATCATAACCCACATATATTTCAACCATGCCCTCCACCCCCCTCCCCCCACATACCTACAATACCTTTACCTGAGTTTACCTGTGTGACCGTCCTTACCAATGGTTCTCCTGGCTATTGGTTCCTCAAGGTGACAAGTGAAAGGTTAAGAATTTCACATGATGTGGGGGGGAAGTAACATGTTTCTACCACATACCTTCGTCCAGATGGTCTCTCGTTAAGGAAGTTTCTGCAGGTATGAATGTTTTTGTTTTTTTATTATCTTCCGTGTGGTCGTGAATGAACGTACTAGTTTAATATACCTTGTGTTTACGACCTTTGTTCCGGTGGTGGTGGTGGGAGGGGTGGTATATGGTGTTGTGGTAAGGCCGTTATGGTAATGGTGGTGTAAAACTCATGGGTAGCTGGCTCATGATTTGGGTGGGTTTTAAACTGTATGTGTGTGTATATGTCTGTCTGTGTGGCGTGGTGTGTGTGTGTGTGTTGTGTACGTATCAGGTAGGGTTTGTGTGTGGTTTGTGCGTGTGGTATGTGTGTGGTGTGTGTTTAAATTCATTGACTTAAAAGAAATCTTTCAGGTTAAAGATATATAAATATTCTCATCTGATACCCAAACTTATCTATAAAAAATATATATTCAGACTTAGATGGCTGAACAAATCCACCAATTTTATAATATATAGACATTTATTTAACGCAAGTAGCCATATGAATATTAACAAACTCACAATATGACCGTCACACAACAACTGCACTTGGAGTAGGGAGGTAGGTAGGGAAGAGCTCTCTGACGCAGGTGTTGTCTATGCCTCATCAAGCTTCACGCCTTCAGATGGTCACGATTGCCCTTGGTATGCCTGTTATGGGGAGGTGTTGAGTAGGGGGAGGTGTATAGGGTGGTGAGGGGGTCGTCTTGGTTGTGTGGAAGGGGTGGTGGTGATGCTGGGAGGTTGTGTAGGGGGTGGTGCTGCGGAGGTTGTGTAGGGGGTGCTGGGGAGGTTGTGTAGGGGTGGTGCTGGGGAGGTTGTGTGTGCGTGGTGGTGCTGGGGAGGTTGTGTACGTGGTGGTGCTGGGGTTTGTGTAGGTGGGTGGTGCTAGGGAGGTTGTGTAGGTGGTGGGGTGCTGGGAGGTTGTGTGGGTGGGTGGTGCTCAGGAGGTTGTGTGGGGGTGGTGCTGGGGAGGTTGTGTAGGTGGTGGCGCTGGGGAGTTTGTGGGGGGTGGTGCTAGGGGAGGTTGTTGTGGGTGGTGGCGCTGGGGAGGTTGTGTGGGTGGGTGGTGCTGGGGAGGTTGTGTGGGGGTGGTGCTGGGGGTTGTGTGGGGTGTGGTGCTGGGGAGGTTGTGTGGGGGTGGTGCTGGGGGTTTGTGTGTGGTGGTGGTGCTGGGGAGGTTGTGTAGGTGGTGGTGCTGGGGGAGGTTGTGTAGGTGGTGGTAGTGGTGCTGAGGACGCAGTGTAAGGGGGTGGTGGTGGGGAGTTTGTGTAGGGGGTGGTAAGGGGTTGGTAGTGGTGCTGGGGAGGTTGTTGTAATGGAGTGGTAGTGATGCTGGGGAGGTTATGTCATGGAGAACCGTTACACATAGGGCTTTCCTCCTCCACCACTTCCATTTTTCTGCTGTACTGATCAGGAACTGCTCTGTCAAGATGTGTTTTTTTTTACGTTTAATTTTATTCTTTTTCTTGTAAGATGACGCCACGCGATCGGAATTTCCCGCCAATGGAATCAGGGAAGGAACGTGATTTGGTCCTTGGATTGGTAGAGAGGGCACGTCATTGAAGGGCAACCGTACATGGTGTGTCGGGGAGGGAGGGGTAGGGGGGGTGAAGGGAGGGTGATGGGAGGGCTACGTTTATAACTCGTACGACCTTGGTATGATCGTTGCAGTGTCTGTGTGTCTCATTAAACACTGCCTTACATGGTGCCGTTATGAACACATCCAGCACGGTTAGGTTGGGTTGGGTTAGGTTAGGTTAGGTTAGGTTGGGTTGGGTTAGGTTGTTTTAGCATCGTGTAGGAGACAATGGCCTGAGGAATATTAGTATAAGTAATAATAAAGCCAGGGTGGTTTGGCCGGCGTCTTCAGGGCGAGTGCCGGTCTCCGTGTCTGGTTACTGACGTCTGTACACGGTGATTATAGTATAAATGCATGAAGTGTTGGTAGTGTCTAGTGTTCCATCTCATACAGGCTTTAATTGTTGATGGGTGAGTGTTGATTACCGATCTGGTTTATACGCGCTTAAGGTGTTTAAGAGCGTGGCAATAATACACACATACAGTCTCTCTCTCTCTCTCTCTCTCTCTCTCTCTCTCTCTTATCTCCTTTATCTTTCTTTATTTCTACTTCTCTACCCCTCTCTCTCTTATCTCTTTCTCTACTTCTCTTTTATCTCTATTGTCTCTCTTTCTCTCTCTCTCTGACCATGGTTCCGACACACACGAGTACTGATGATATACTATTTCTGGCACCACATTATCGTTTTACTTCCTCGAAGGAGTTCCCCCTCCCCCCCCCCTGACCACAACCTCTTGAAACGCTAGACTAATCCTCTCAAGTGATGGCTCAAGGAGGAGCTCATCCTCTAGCCCGCCCATGGAGTGTGTAAGGCGTATTAAAAGACTAAATAAAGACCACACGAAGACTTGGGACACCAGTCACGGTCGAGAGTGAGTAGAGAAAGGTTGTGGGGTGACTGACGGAGGGGAGCGATTGAAATGTTAAAGAAATGAAGGAAAATCTGCTGTATAATATGTTTAGAAGTAAAGTAATATTAATAACAATACAGTAATGATGGATAATAATACCAATAATAATACAATAATAATAATACAGTAATGATAAATAATAATAATAATAATACAGTAATAATAATAGAGTAATAATATTAATAGTACAGGAATAATAATAATAAAGTGTAATTATCATGGCTTACGGTATTAACTTAGGTTATAGAGTATTGGTATAACGACAAGGAATTTTAGAGTCGTAAAGAAAAATTATGAGATAAATATAAAAACCAGTTGATATTAATGACAAGACTTATTTGCTGACTAAAACAAAACAACAACAGAAGATAATTGTAAAAAAAACCCACGGATGTATATGTGAATGATTGAGCAGCTGGCGTGACGTGTTTCCACAAGGGTGATGAAGCCTGGGGGGTTTACCTGTATGGTCCAGCAGGTGAACACTAATGGATAGAGACCAGTCAGGTGTGTGGTGTAGGGGGAAGGGTTGATAGGAGGGCGTCAACTATCCAGCGTACTGTAAGAGGGTGGGGGGGTGGGTGGATAGTGAGGGAACAACACCAATCGTATGCTTTAGACAGAGGCGTGAGGAGAGAGAATGGGGGGCGAGGTAGGTGGGGATAGAGTAGTTATATATATATATACTGTACATGGGAGATATGGTATAGGGAATAGTCTAAACCATCCAAGTGTACAGGACATGGGAGGGAGGGAGAGAACGGTGAGACAAACCTAGCGTAGGTAACCCGTGAGTGAAGGGAGAAGGGGGGGAGAGGGGGTAGTGGTGCATGATAGACGAGGCTACACAACACTGGGAGGGGGTGTTTGGTTAGGTTAGGTGAGGGAGAGAGATGAGGAGGGGAGGGAGGGGGGGGGGTTGTGTGTGGTACTGTACTAACTCGCCTCTATTAGTTTTGACTATATCTGAAAATAAACAATGATGAATAAGGAACAGAAGATAAACAGTAAAAAGAGTAATTAGTAAAAAAGAATAATATAATCTTGTAGAATAAATATTGACATAGAAGTGTAAAGGATGTGTTGGGGGTTAGGTTAGGTTAGGTTTGTTTACATAATGCTCAAGTGATTAAGGTAAGGTTAGACGGAGTAGCTCTCGTTTACAAGTGTTTTTGGTAAGTGTTGAAGATAAATGATGGGAAGTGATGATTTATTGGTGCCTTGAAAGTTCTTGATTAGGTTATGCTTGCTGGAGAATGAGTGACGAGAGAGGGGGTTTGTTTATACATTCTAGAACGAGGCCTTTTTATAGACTTCTCGTTAATTAGTGAGACAGTGTTTTATACATTCTGAAACGAAGCTTTTTATAGACTTCTCGTTAATTAGTGAGACAGTGTTTTATACATTCTGAAACGAAGCTTTTTATAAACATCTCGTTAAGTAGCTATTTATATTTGTGAAGGCTTAGACAATTACTGAGAGGCTAACAGAAAACGGGAAAGAAAATAATCCTCGGAAAATGTAAAGAAATGTTGATGGAACTTATAAATAATGGTAACGGTAAAGGGAAACGGAGTGAGGAGGAGGTGGTGGTCTAGAGCCCCAGCGAGGTGAGGAAAAGTAAAAGGTGTTTGTACTGTGGTGGGGCTGAGGTGAAGAGGTGAGGTGATGTGGTGGTGAGGCGAGGGGTTATGGGGGTGGGTGGGGCGAGGGGTGTGGTGTTGTGGGTGGGGGGGAGGTGAGGTGGCGGAACCCAACTTAACCAACCTAAACTATCTTATCCTAACCAACTCCCAACCTAATCTTACCTAACCTAACCTCACCTCTCTTAAATAAGTATATATATATATAGTTGCGGTGGTGGGTGAGTTTGTCAGTGAAAATATGATGCGGTTTTAGTTCGCTGTCTCTATTACGGCGCGGATGAACCAGTTATGTGAGACTTCATTTCTCTTCCAGTCTGGGTAAGAAAAAAAATAAATAAACTTGCAAACCCTGAAGGATCCGGCTCTTGACTAGGATGTGGGGGGGTGGAGGGTTGTAATGGGTGGGTGGAGGTAGGAAAGAGGTGTATGGGGTGATGAGGGGAGGTTGTAATGGGTGGAGTGTGTGAGGAGGTAGGGAGAGGGGTTATGGGGGTGATGAGGGGGGTTGTAATGGTGGGTGTGTGAGGAGGTAGGAAAGAGGGGTTATGGGGGTGATGAGGGGAGGTTGTAAGGGTGGAATGTGGGAGGGGTTAGGGAGAAAGGATATGAAGGTAGGGAGGTTGGTGGGGGGTTGTAATGACTGGAGTGTGTTTTAGGAGGTAGGTAGGGAAGGGTTTATGGGGGGAAAGTGGGTGATAAAGGTAGAGGGAATGGGAGGGGGGTGGTTGTAATGACTGAAGTGTGTATTGTAGGAGTTTATTAGGAACGGGAAGGAGGGAGGGGTAGGGAGAAGGGTCATGGGGAGGGGGGAGGGGAAAGTGAAATGATGAAGGATTTTACGGATGGGATGGACTTGTGGAGTGGGTCGTAAAGAGGGGCGGGAGGGTGGGTGGAGGGGTGAGGGAAGGGAAGGAGGGTGCTAGAGTGAGGTGAGGCTCGTGTGATTTGGATTATGCGGTTCCGAAATGACTGGAAATCGTTGTGAATGATCTCTGAGGGAAGGGCAGCGTCGGTGGAAAGTGCCATGTTATGTGAATTTTTTCCCTGGGGGGGTGAACCTGGGGTGTTATCGTGTGAGGATTTACCTGTAGTTGGCTGTGTGTTAAATGTCGTTAGTTATACCTACAGAACTAATTATTACACTGTCGCTGTAGAGGACAGGTAGATTTTGATATTGTTGAGGGCATGTTGGGTTATATCCTACAGGTATATACAGTACAGGTATATATTTTAATCTTTTTATTGTTGCCGGAATTTTAAGGTATCGCTGTGTCTCTGCATTGACCGCCGTGTAACAGAATTAATTAATGATCATATATTTTAGAGAATTGACAGTAGAAAAAAAAAAAAAGTCATAATAAACTATCTTTTTTCCTCTTATGGAAATAGAGAGAGAGAGAGAGAGAGAGAGAGAGAGAGAGGCGGAACAAGATGAAAATTGTAAGGCATCTGTGAAGGTCGGAACAATAAAGAGCGTTGTTGAAGTCGATTAGGAAGGTTGCATAAACTCTTTCTATCCACTTGGAGGGGGGGTGGCTCATGAGCTCCACGAGGTTGGGCATGTGAGGCCAGGTAGGTAGGTTAGGTGGAGGAGAGGGGGAGTTAGGCCTGGTGGGTGTTGGGTGGAGGAGGGGGAGTAGGCCAGGTAGGTAGGTTGGGTGGAGGAGGGGGGAGTTAGGCCAGGTAGGTAGGTTGGGTGGAGGAGGGGGGGAGTAGGCCAGGTAGGTAGGTTGGTGGAGGAGGGGAGTTAGGCCAGGTAGGTAGGTTGGGTGGAGGAGGAGTTAGGCCTGTAGGTAGGTTGGGTGGAGGAGGGGGGTATCTGGGTGTAGTAATGGCTTATCTTTATGGGCATTGGTTATTGTTTGTGTCTGTGGGCTGTGTGGGAGGGGTAGAAGATCATATGTGTCTGGCCATGTGGAGGGGTGGTCAGGCTGTGTGGGAGGGGTAGACATATGTTCAGCGTGTGGGAGGGGTATAGAAGATCATATGTGCTCATATGTGTGGGAGGTGTATAGAAGATCATGTCTGTGGGCCATGTGAGTAGAAGATCATATGTCTGGCCATGTGTGGGAGGGGTATAGAAGATCATATGTCCGGTCATGTGTGGAGGAAGATCATATGTGTCTGTCCATGTGTGGGAGGGGTATAGAAGATCATATGTGTCTGGCCATGTGGGAGGTAGAAGACTATGTGTGTCTGTGGCCAGTGGAGGAAGATCATATGTGTCTGGCCATGTGTGGGAGGGGTATAGAAGATCATATGTCTGTGGCCATGTGGGAGGAAGATCATATGTGTTCTGGCTATGTGGGAGGGGTATAGAAGATCATATGTGTCTGGCCATGTGTGGGAGGGGTAGACTGTGTGTCTGTGGCCATGTGTGGGAGGGGTATAGAAGATCATGTGTCTGGCCATGTGGAGGGATGATCATGTGCGCCATGTGTGTGGGAGGTATAGAAGATCATGTCTGTGGCCATGTGTGGGAGGGAGAAGATCATAGGTCTGGGCCATGTGGGAGGAAGATCATGTGTGTCTGTGCCATGTGTGGGAGGTAGAAGATCACAGGTCTGCATGTGTGGGAGGTATAGAAGATCATGTGTGTCTGTGGCCATGTGTGGGAGGGGTATAAAAGATCATATGTGTCTGTGGGCTATGTGGGAGGGTATAGAAGATCATATGTGTCTTGGCCATGTGTGGGAGGGTAGAAGATCATATGTGTCTGTGGCCATGTGTGAGGGGTATAGAAGATCATATGTGTCGGCATGTGTGAGGGGTATAGAAGATCATATGTCTGGCCATGTGGGAGGGGGAAGATCGTGTGTCTGTGTGGGCCATGTGTGGGAGGTAGAAGATCATATGTGTCTGGCCATGTGGGAGGTATAGAAGATCATATGTGTCTGTGGGCCATGTGTGTGGGAGGGTATAGAAGATCATATGTGTCTGTCCATGTGTGGAGGGTAGAAAGATCATATGTGTCTGGCCATGTGTGTGGGAGGGTATAGAAGATCATGTGTGTCTGTGGCCATGTGTAGTATAGAAGATTGTGTGTGGGAGGGTATAGATCATATGTGTCTGGCCATGTGTGGGAGGGGTATAGAAGATCATGTGGGAGGGGGTAGAAGATCATATGTGTGTGGCCATGTGTGGGAAGGGTATAGAAGATCATGTGTCTGTGGCCATGTGGGAGGGGTAGAAGATCATATGTGTCTGTATGTGTGGGAGGGTATAGAAGATCATATGTGTCTGTGGTCATGTGTGGGAGGGGTATAGGATCATATGTGTCTGTGGCCATGTGTGGGAGGTATAGAAGATCATATGTGTCTGTATGTGTGGAGGGTATAGAAGACCATATGTTCTGTGGCCATGTGGAGGGGCAAGAAGATCATATGTCTGTGGCCATGTGGAGGTATAGAAGATCATATGTGTCTGTGGCCATGTGTGTGAGAGGGTATAGAAGATCATATGTGTCTGTGGCCATGTGGGAGGTATAAAGATCGTATGTATGTGGCCATGTGTGGGAGGGGTATAAAGATCGTATGTATGTGGCCATGTGAAGGAGGGGTTTAAAAGATCGTATATGTGTGTTTGGCCATCTTAAGGGGTTAAGTTAATTTAGGTTTAGGTTTAGGTTAGGTTAGGTTACGTTATAGTGTCATTAAGTGGTTGAGAGGAGGTGGTGAGGTAGTATAGGTGAACCCGTTATACCTGCAGCTGTTGGTAGTAGTGGTGAACGGACGGTCCCATCGGCTTCCCTTAACCCCGGCCAACGAGCATTCCATCTACACCTGTGACCTGTACTACAAATTACACATTAACCTGTATTTATCTCCCCAAATTAGTCCTTAACCTGTATCTATCTCCCCAAATTAGTCCTTAACCTGTATCTATCTCCCCAAATTAGTCCTTAACCTGTATCTATCTCCCAAATTAGTCCTTAACCTGTAGCTATCTCCCCAAATTAGTCCTTAACCTGTATCTATCTCCCCAAATTAGTCCTTAACTATCTCCCCAAATTATCCTTAACTATCTCCCCAAATTAGTCCTTAACCTGTATCTATCTCCCTAAATTAGTCCTTAACCTGTATCTATCTCCCCAAATTAGTCCTTAACCTGTATCTATCTCCCCACCCAAGAGAGAAATCACTGAGTCCTGACCCTTGAAATGTCTTGTTATGCGGTGTTTAACATTTTACAATTATTTACGTAATTTTCGTATCGGTAATTTTTAGAACGTAGGTCAGGTGGTATGAAAGGGTGGGTAGGTGGATGAGTACATGGGTGATGAATGGGTGGGTAGGTGGATGAGTACATGGGTGATGAATGGGTGGGTAGGTGGATGAGTACATGGGTGATGAATGGGTGGGTAGGTGGATGAGTACATGGGGTGATGAAAGGGTGGGTAGGTGGATGAGTACATGGGTGATGAATGGGTGGGTAGGTGGATGAGTACATGGGGTGATGGATGGGTGGGTAGGTGGATGAGTGCATGGGTGATGTGAATGGGTGGGTGGGTGGATGGTGCATGTGGGGTGATGAGAGAGGGTGGAGTGGGTGGATGGTGCAGCGTTGATGAATGGGTGGGTAGGTGGATGGTGCATGGGGTGGATGAATGGGTGGGTAGGTGGATGAGTACATGGGTGATGAATGGGTGGGTAGGTGGATGAGTACATGGGGTGATGAATGGGTGGGTAGGTGGATGAGTACATGGGTGATGAATGGGTGGGTAGGTGGATGAGTACATGGTGGGATGGATGAGTGAATAGGTGGATGAGAAGCAGTATAGCCTCAGCGAGTTACTGTGGTGAAGTTCTGGTATTCAAGGGTTCGCATTCCAGCCCGTTCGTCGTCTTCACACACACACACACACACACACACACGATTTTAATATGTCTGGCGTGATGCTTCATTGTACAAGACACGATGTTGGTTCATGTTTGGTTTTCTTGATGCTGTGGGTGGTGATGCGAGTGGTGGTGGTGGTGGTGGTGGTGATGTTAGTGATAGAAGTGTTGGTGTGAGGGTGTTAGTGGTGGTGGTGTTGGTGATGTTGAGGGGTGGTGATAGTGGTGGTGGAGTACCGCTAAATCTCACCACAATCACCATCCTCACATTTCTAAGTGGTGAGGATTTCATTAGGCTGTAATCGAGACGTAATTTTATGATCTATTTGGCGTGATGGTAAAAAAAATAATCCCTTTGTTTGGCCTCGACGGGCAAACTGAGGCAGCTATGAGGTACGATCATTAAAGGTGAGAGAGGTGTGTGACGTGAGGTGAGGTGTTGAGGAGTTGAATGAGGTGTTGCTGGTGGTGAGGAGAGGGGGGGGTGTTGCTGGTGTGGGTGAGGAGAGGTGGTGGTAATGGTGGTGGTGAGGAGAGGGGGGGGTGTTGCTGGTGTGGGTGAGGAGAGGTGGTGGTAATGGTGGTGGTGACATGAGCCAGTTCAGTCCACTTGTCTGTCCTCTGATATAACCTAACCAGACAGGATGTCATTCGTGTTGTTAGATGGGTCCCCGGGCTGACACGCTCTACTTGTGTATTCCTTGATTAAAATGAGTTTGAAACAATCTCGCTTTTATACATGAATATTCGAACACGTAGACCAAGAGGTTGTGGATTATAATACCTTGTTTTGTATACGTACTCTCCTTCCTTCCTTCCTTCTTTCTTTCTTTCTTTCTTTCTTTCTTTCTTTCTTTCCTTCCTACCTACCTACCTACCTACCTACCTACCTACCTACCTACCTACCTACCTACCTACCTACCTACCTACCTACCTACCTACCTACCTTCCTTCCTTCCTTCTGACATAATGCATATCCTCTTTGATTTGGGTACACATATAAACGCAACTAACCAACACAGACGTACTCAGTCATGCTCTAACTCCCGCCCCTCCTCCCTCCCCCACACACAGGAGTAGTCCCCAACAGTTGATGAATCATATAATCTTATCACTCAGGTGGTGGCGAAACTTAAATAGCCATTGTTGTATTGTTGGTCACTGGTGAAGTGTGTCGAGCTGGCCACACACACACACACACACCCCGCAACCACCGCTGCTGCTGCCCCGTTGTGACCGAGACTGAGTTGTTGAGATGTATTGACTGTCTGGTTGTCTATACACTACGTTGGTATTATGAAATTATTTATATATCTTAGCTATTGGGGACGTCTTGCTAGCTAGGGGGGTGGCAAGCAAGTATACCTGGATGGATTGGCAAAAAGGAATTGTATTACTAAGCTAAATCTATACTAGAAGTTGGCAAAAATAGATTAAATCACTTGATATAAGTAATTTTTCATCAGTACGAGTCGAGCAAATGGGATGTAGATTAATTTAGATATACTTGAGGTTAGTTATTGTGTTACGTTTAATTAGGTTAGGTTAGATTAGTTTGGCATTATGTACTGTATTTGTTTGGCCTAGTTAACAGAATGACACTTCTCCCCTACCCCCCCCCCTCCCCTCCTTACCCCTTTCCTCACCTCCTCCTTACCTCCCTCCTCCCTACCTCCTCCTCTCCTTCCCACCTCCTCCTCTCCTTCCCACCTCCTCCTCCTCCTTCCCCACCTCCTCCTCTCCTTCCCACCTCCTCCTCTCCCACCTCCTCCTCTCCTTCCCACCTCCTCCTCTCCTTCCCACCTCCTCCTCCCTCCACCTCCTCCTTACCTCCCTCCTCCCTACCCCGTTGTTCTTGCTAATAAGTTCTGTTTTTCTCGTTGTATTTAGGGTTATATATTTATTTGTTTGTTTATTTGTCGCGTTTACATATAATTACCTGGTGTCATGTTAGATAGTATGTCTCTATATAAATATCTAAAAATCCTGTGGGAAAATATTAAACCAATTGGATATATTGTTAGTCTTAAGTTTATTATGGTAACTAAAAGCTTCAAGAAAATATATGTGAAAGGAATACCAGAAAAGAGTAAGATACATAGAGCCTTGGAGTGCGTGAATGTGTTTAGTTATGAGAGTCATCCTGGTGAGTTTGGTAGCGGTGTGTGTGTGTGTGAACTGAACGGTATATACAGTATACTCGGTCTCTCGTTATGTCATCTCCATACAGCGGTGGTCAGGCCGAGTATATCAACATTGACGAAGAAATATTATACACGCGTCTCACTAGTAAAGTTAATAACCCAGTGTAATTGTATCCATTAGTTTAAATGCAGCCAATCGTAGCGAGAGTTGAGCGCTGGCTGACCGTTATTGCAGAGAGGCTGGTTCAGTTTTCATCGTGCATTTAGGTTAGTCACGAATCTGGCGGGGGGCGGGGTGTTGCTGCATCCGTACTGTCGACCATCGCCACCGCTGCCACCACTATATTGCTACCACTACCACCATCACTGACACCACTACCGCTGCCACTACCACCACCACTACTACCGCCACCACTGCCACTACCGCCACCACTGCCACTACCACCACTACCGCTACCACCACCACCACCGTGTTGCAATATTGCTTCTCTGGTGTGCTGATGGTGATAGTCTCTTTAATAGTGCCAGAGGCCGCGGAAGCTTACCAGATGACGAGCAGAACCCCTCTTGCCTCAGGGTGACGTTCGCATATATCAGGATTGGTAGTAAGACTGTCTGTGGCCGCGAGTTCCTCCTACCGCTGCTACTGCTGCTAGGGTAATCACCATCCTGTTCACACACACACACACAGTCTCCAGGTGTTCCGTACAAGGGCGATTATCCAGGGCCAGAAGCAAGAGCACCACGACCTTCACAACATCCCTGCAGTGTCCACCACGACCTACTTCACCTGCCTGCCACCATGTTGTAAATCTTTAACTTCCATATAACGGATTTTACTCTCCATTTAATTCGTATGGTGGAGGTTTCACATCTAACGGACCCTCGATATAACGGACTTTGATCTCTATGTAGTCTGTTAGATGGAAGTTTTACATCTAACTGACCCTCGATATAACGGACTTTGATCTCTATGTAGTCTGTTAGATGGAAGTTTTACATCTAACTGACCCTCGATATAACGGACTTTGATCTCTGTGTAGGTGTGTTTTGGTAGAGGCTTGAGGTCAACACATGTCTCACTGTCCCACGCAGCTGTTCTACAAGTATACAGCTGTAGAGATTATATTTTCGTGGGATTTATACACCGTGGAGTAAAGTGAAAGAGCCAAAATAACTTCCAATATATAAGTTGTTTCTACAGTAAGTCACTTGGGTTATAAACAGCAACATCTTGATGGGTGGAAACTCATACCGTGTAATTTTGTCTCGGAGGCCCAGACCATAAGGGTGGAGAATTGGTCTATAAAACTGGGCTCAAGTGTGCGGCAGGTGTGGTGGACGCAGGAACTTGTGGAGGAGTGTATGGTGGTAGAGTTCCCTCCTGCTGGTGGTCGTGATGAGAGATAAGGGTAGGTGAGGAGGGGGGGGGGGATAATAGCTTCTTGTGGTCGTTACTTGTATACTGTATAGAAGCAGTAGTGTGTCCAGTGTGTGTGTGTGTGTGTGTGACGGACTTCTCATGTAAAGCCAACCTTCTCCACCTACAGTATACCACACTTTCTCTTATGGTAGTAATAAACGGATAACTCGAAGTGAAAGAAGTATCCGTCGTGAAAGAAGTTTTCCCTCTCGCGCTGTTAATATCGGCTACAGGCTGTTGGGAAGTGCTGGCACCAAACGAGACTATACTGTAGGAGGCGCAGGATGGTTGTGGTGGTGTAGGAGGAACGATGGTTTGTCATTGGGGGTTGTGTGTGTGTGTGTACGGGCGGATGGCGTAACTTACAAGGTAAATTGTCTTGTGTACCAAACATGTCACACACACACACACACACACATACACTTTCATTGTCACTTCATCTTCCCTCCTGTCCTCTTCCTTTCCTATACCATCCCTTTACTCCCTCTCGTCCACTCCCTTTTCCTTTCTTTCATTGTGTGCCATTGTAGGGGAGGGAGGTAGGTAGGTAGAGGGAAAGGGGAGGGTAGATGAGAAGAGGGAATGGAAGAGAAAAGGGTAGGTGAAGGGGGGAGAAGGAAAGGGGAGTGTAGGTGAGAGGTAGGAGAAAAGATACGGTAAGTGAGGGAGAAAAGGGGGGAGGGGAAAGTTGGAGGAGGGGAGAGAGGATACGGTAGGTAAGGAGGAGGAGAGGGGTGGATCAGGAGAAAGGTAGGAGAGAGGGGGTCAGGGGAGAGGGAGGAAAGGGGTGGATCAGGAGGAAAGGTAGGAGAGGGTTGGGTCAGGAGAAAGGTAGGAGAGGGGTGGGTCAGGGGAGAGGGGTGGGTCAGGGAAGGCATGAAGGTTAAATTGGGTCTTTGTGTGGTAATGGATTGTGCCTGAGTGGTTATTTACAGAGTGTGAGTTGGACCCCGCGATGTGTATAGTGTTGTGAGGTTAAGTGGGCGGCCACCTCTTACGCCCACACGCCCACTGTCCTTGTTATCACCTTCACAGCCTCTAAGATTAGGTTAAGGTCTTATTAATGTACGTTGGCCCGTTATTTGATGGTATGGTGGTCCTTGTTAACTTTGGTACGTGATTACTGCCATAGTATTATACCTAACTGGCTATATTACTCAAGTACGCTACCTCGCTATATTTTTTCCCCAGTATTCACGTCTCGTCTCCCCACACAACACGAAGCTACTGATTTTTTTCCCTACCTATCCTCCTCCTCCTCCTCTTCCTCATCTTCCTCCTCTTCCTCCTCCTCCTCCTCCTCCTCCTCCACGCTGGACATGGAACACGAGCATCAAATTCAGTTTTTTATTAAATTTACACAATTTTATATTTTTTTGGCGGGTGGTATTTTTTCATATATTTTCTTTCTTCTTGGGTTTCATATGGGATTTATTTATATATATTTTTATTTTTTATTTCTCAGATATATATTTTGTGTGTGTCTATTCCCACCATTCTCTGTTTTTCTCTTGTTCTCTTTCTATCTTCTGTTGCTACACCACCTTATCACCTCCCCCTCTCTCTCTCTCCCTTCTCTCCTTCACTCCCTCCCTCACTCACGATTGACTGGCCCATTCTCATGTTCCATTCCTATCTTCTCTTCTCTACCTCTCCTCCCTACCCCAACATACCTCAGACCTCCTCCTCCTCCTCCCACCCCTTACCTCAAACCCTCTTCCACCCCACCCCCACCACCCACTTCAACCCTCTTCTCAACCATCGTCCCCCTTCAAGTTCTCTCCCCTTCCGTCCCACTGCAATCACAACACACTCTTCTCCTTCCCTCCCTCTGCCTTCCCTTCCTCTCACCTCCTCTCCCTCCCCTCCTCTATACGTTAAGCTTGCTCCTCCCCTCCTCTTCCTCCCTCCTCCTTCCTCCTCTTCCTCTCTCCTCCCTCTCCACTCCACCGATCACATGACTGTTGGTCCCTTGTGTGTACGGGTCAGTGAGTGGGTTATGTGGTGGAGGAGAGAGGGGTGAGAGTGTTGGGGGTGTGTTGGAGATGTAGGGGGGTGAGGGAATGGATGGTTGGGGGGTGTTGGTGCAGAAAGGGGAGAAATGGTGGAGATGGAGATTGTTGGTAGGGATGAAGGGTGTTGTTGGGGATGGAGGGTGTTGTTGGGGATGGAGGGTGTTGGTGGGGATAGAGGTGTTGTGGTGGGGATGGGAGGGGGTGTTAAGGTGGGGATGGAGGTGTTGGTGGGGATGGAGGAGGGTGTTGGTGGGGATGGAGGGCTGTTGGTGAGGATGGAGGGGTGTTGAGTGGGGATGGAGGGAGTGGTTGGGATGGAGGCTGTTGGTGGGGATGGAGATGTTGGGATGGGCTGTTGGTGGGGATGGAGGCTGTTGGTGGGGATGGAGGCTGTTGGTGGGGATGGAGGTGTTGTTGGGGATGGAGGGTGTTGGTGGGGATGGAGGGTGTTGGTGGGGATGGAGGGTGTTGGTGGGGATGGAAGCTGTTGGTGGGGATGGGGGCTGTTGGTGGGGATGGGGGTGTTGGTGGGGATGGAGGTGTTGTTGGGGATGGAGGTGTTGTTGGTGGGGATGGAGGCTGTTGGTGGGGATGGAGGGTGTTGTTGGGGATGGAGGCTGTTGGTGGGGATGGAGGGTAGTGGTGATGAGGGAGGTGCTGGTGATCCGGTGATTGGAGAAAATTAAGTTTCAGTAAGTTTAGGGGAACATAATAATGCAATTCTTACATCTCTCTCTCTCTCTCTCTCTCTCTCTCTCTGTCTCTCTCTCTCTCTCTCTAAGAAGCCTCGAGTTAGTATTTGTTTTGTTTGTTTGTTTATTATGGTTTAAAATTATATGGCATTTTGGTGAAGAGAATCTCAGTGTTATCATTTCGCGTGTGTTTGTTTGTGTGTGTGTGTTTGTTTTTAAGACGATATGACAGTAGGGTATTTTTTTGTTTTAGCCTAAGTTGTGTTTGTTAGTGGACTGATAATGTATTTATTTATCTGTACTTGTACCTGTGTTTCTTACCTGTACCTGAACTATTATATCTCAACATTAATGGCACCAAATAAAATTAGAATATAATACTATATAAGAAAAACTTACACTAATTAAAAGTTGCTTAAAATTTTTACTAGAGAGGAGAGAAAACGAGAAGAAATATACCCAAGAATTATTTTATCTCTGCAGCCAAACCAAACTTAAAATTACATTAGGGAAACAATACGAGTATAGTTTTCCCCGAGTTGGATTGTAAGTGATGGTAGTTTTTATTGTCGGGAGAAAATAAAGCCGCTTTTTCCCTTGGTCAGAGTCGACAATTTTTTGGGCGTTGGAATAATAAAAAACTGAAAAAAAAATATTAATAATAAAGAAAAAAAATAATCAAATCCCGTGAGTTTGATGTTATTTCATATACATGGGCTGGGGTTTTTGTTAGTCTCTCTCTCTCTCTCTCTCTCTAATTTACTCCTGCTCTGTCGTTCTATTGCTCCCTCTTCCATATCCTCCTTCACTTCCTCCTCTTTCAGTCCTTTCCACCATGTTTTCGCCCCCTTCCCTCCCTCCCCTGCCCCCCCCCCCTTTTTTTCTTTCTCTCATTTCCCTCCCTCTCTCCCCTTTCCCTCACCTCTCCTCAACCCTTCACCGTTCCTCAGGGTCTCCTTCTACCCCACGGTCTACTCTTCCCTCCCTCCACTCACTCCCCTTCCACTCATTCCCCCTCCACTTTAGCCACAATGCCCTCCACTTTTCTCTTAGTTCCCTCCACTCATAGTACCTACCGGCAGTCCCTCTTTGTACCCTCCAACAGCATCTTAACTTTCCTCCATCCTTCCATCAGTACCCTCTACCTATTCCCTCCCTCCTTCCCTCCGTTCTTCCCTCCCCTCTATCCTCTACTATGCCTTCCCTCCTCTCCACTCTGCTCCCCGACTATCAGTACCTCAACCCTCCCCCCCCCACCACACCACCACTCTCCCCTTCGTCAGGCGGTGATGAATGGCCGCATCGTCGTAGCCTACAGAGTCAGATATTTTTGATGAGGTTTGTGTTGCATATACTCTCTCTCTCTCTCTCTCTCTCTCTCTCTCTCTCTCTCTCTGCTCCCCCCTCTTGCTCCCCATCTGCCTCTTCATTCCCCCACCCTCTCCCTGATGAACCTGTAGCTCTCCCAGGCTCTCTCTTCACCCTCCCCCACCCTCCCCCATCCCTCCCTCCCTCCCCCCTGATGAACGGTGGCTCTCCCTCTTTCACCCCCTTTCACCCCTTTCACCCCTTTCACCCCTTTCTCTCGTCCTGATGAAATATGACGCGACTCTTACACTCTACCCTGTATGCACTGTTTATATCCCCAGGTCTCATAAAACATAACATTGGTGCAACTTGGGGGATTTATGATTTTGTTTTATCTCCTCTGTCTTCTTCCTTCCTTCCTTCATTTCCTTCATCCTTTCCTTCCTTCCTTCTTCTATCTCTTTTCCTCTTTTTTATACTCTCCCTCCCCCCCCCTCCCCTCACTCTCTCCCTTCCATACTCCAAAATATCATAAAATATTACAAAACTACACAATTTCTCCCTCCCTCCCTCTCTCCCTCCCTCCCTCTCTCCCTCCCTCTCTACCTACCTCCCTCCCTCGCCCTTCCTCGCAAAATACAGTACAAATTCTCCTGAAATATGAGTAATACAGCACCCAAAATACAGTTCACTTCTCCCCTACCATAACCTGAATATAGAGGAATACTTTTTGCTTGTTCATCAGTAAACCCAAAATATTGATGTAACCAAAATCAACCTTTAGAGAATCAGAGACATCACACAGTGCGTCTCTCTCTCTCTCTCTCTCCTCTTCGTCCTTTGACTCTTTTATCCTTCTCCTTCTCTTACTCCTTCTTCACCTCCTTCCTCACCTCCTCCTCTTACTCCTTCTTCCCCTCCCTCCTCACCTCCCCTGACCATAGTGTGGAAGAACCATAAGTAGTAGAGAAAGAACAAGTAGTGAAGATAACTAGAATCTACAGTAGGTGTGTGTGTGTGTGTGTGAACCGTTAGGGAAGTGATGGTGGCGGGGTAGACTGTGACGCCACACACACACACACACACACACGCACACACACACACACACGCGCGCGCGCGCGATATATTATTTTTATTAGTTGCCTCTTCAGCATTTTTGGTTAGGATGGCAGTTGGGGAGACGGCTTTATTATTATTCGTGTGTGTGTGTGTGTGGTGGTGGTAGTGGTTGAGGTTCAGTTATTGGGAAGGGTTGATTGTATTAGTGTATGTGATTGTAGTTTCTTGTGGCTGTTGTTATTTTGTTATCTTTATTCCATTACGTTTGGTTATCATGTACGTATATTGTTATCATATTGTTATCTTTAGTTGGTCTGTCAGAGCAGGAAGTGAAAGTTGTTTCTTGTGTGAGTGTGTGTGTATATAGTTTTAGAGGCGTGCACATGAGATAACGCGCTTGTTCACACATGTTCATGCACACACAAGCACGCAATCTAACCTCAACGCCACACACACACACTAAAAGGTACACTTCGTATATATATATATATATGTATATATATATATATATATATATATATATATATATATATATATATATATATATATATATATATATATATATATATATATATATATATATATATATGTATGTGTGTGTCTCTCTCTAGGCAGGAAATATTGTAATTCCTAAGGGTGGCTTCTGGGCGGTGTGGTGGGCCAAGGAAGGCAATTCCGTTTACAGGATATATGGGGGACATTAGTTCTTATAATACGTCGTGGTCACATAAATCTTGGGCGGTTCTGGCGGGAAAATTGGCGAAAGGTTCCGGGTCGTGTTTTCTCACTTAACGTAACCTGACCTTACCTGACCTAACCTAACCTCATCTAACCTCATCTAGCCTAATCGAATCTAACCTAGCCTAAGCGGGAGGGTAAGCCTGTTTATTTGTAGCCTAGGGTAAGAATGGGATGTGTGTGAAGGGAATCTGTTTTTATTATCTCTGTTTTTATGTCTTTCCTATTCTCTTTCTCTTCTCTGATAAAAACTTACTAATTTAATTGAAAATATATTCATTGGACCGGCTATATATTTCCACTGAAAGTTGTTTTGGTTCTCGTGAAGATTTGGTTAGGTTAGGTTCCTTGATCGTCCTGGGAGAAGTATCGAGGCGTCACTGTTGGGTTAGATTAGGTTAAGTTCCTTGATTGTCCTGGGAGAAGTATCGAGGCTTCACTGTTCGGTTAGGCTGTGTTGTTAGGTTCCTTGATCGTCCTGGGAGAAGTATCGAGGCGTCACTGTTGGGTTAGATTAGGTTAAGTTCCTTGATTGTCCTGGGAGAAGTATCGAGGCCTCACTGTTGGGTTAGGCTGTGTTGTTTGGTCCCTTGATCGTCCTGGGAGAAGTATCGAGGCTGTGTTTGGGTCCTGATGTGATATTGATGCATGAATAATATAATTTATGTGTTTCTTTTAGGCTCTGGGATTAATATTTTCTTTTTTTTCCAGGATGTGACAGTAATTCCATAGAAACATTGAATTGGAATTTTTTTCAGTACTGGGAAAAAAAAATACAACACGTTTGAAATATTAAACAAAAATATATTTGTCGAAGTGTTGGTGATTAGAAAAAAAAATATAAAATAAGAATAAATTTACGAGTGTTGTTGGAAAGTGAAGGAAAAAAAAATTAGTGCATTGGTGACGTGGTAAAGAAAAATAAGACCTATCTTCTTCTGGTGCTTCAGTGTTGATGAAGCACCTGTAAGACTCTTTTGACCCTGCCTCATACAGTGTTCCTGATTGGTCATATTGGGTTCATCTGTGTTACTGATTGGTCAAACCTAAGTTCCTCTTGGTGTTGTTATTGGTTAAATCCAAATCCAACGCTGCTGATTGGTCTAAGGCATTGACACAAAACATTCCGAACAATTAACGAAAAAAAGAAGAAGAAAATTGTGACTTAAAATCATTAAAACATTGAAACTACTATTTTGTGTTGACGAAAAAAACTACTGCACCGTTTGAACTTTCCTTACACCTTGAGGACTGAAGGGTGACCTCTCGCCCAGGAACAACACCACCTATATTAAAAATACCTGGTGTAGTAGGCGAGGTGTGAAGGCGTGGAGTGTCAGATCAACCGTGTCCTTCCCTCACTCACACCACGACACCAGCCACCCATAGTCAGCCAGTCTTGACCAGTGACTACGGCTTTCCTCTAGCTGCCCCCGTCCAACTCTTCGTCAGTTCATTATGGTGAGTACTCTCTTGGCTCTGTGTGTGTGTGTGTGTGTGTGTGTGTTCTCAAGTTTTTAGTGTATTAATGTAAATGTATAAGTATATATGATGCTTATTTATGTATTATGGATGTATATCGATGTCCTGATTCATTTTATTGTTCGTTAATTATAATTACTTTTTTGTTTTGTTTTCGAGCTGAGTCATAAACTTGCCTTCAAAACAAGTCATGGTTTACAGACGGAAGGAACGTCGAGTTTTTTTTTTTTTTTACTTTCGCGGACAAACCAGTTTTTGTTGTGGTTTTATTACGTGTGTGTGTAATTTAGTCGTATACTCATAATAATGTATAAATCTGTGGTCACCTGAAAACTATCTCACCTGACCAGTTCTACCCAAGTCCGCTTCCTCCACCTGCAAAAAACCTCCATTACAACTTACTCCACCTGATTACTCTCCACCCTAGCCTACTCCCTCCACTCCAGCCCACTCCCGTCACCCCACCCCCTTCACCCCACTCCCTTCACCCCACCTCACCCCACTCCCTTCACCCCACCCCACTCCCCTCGCCTGAACCCCGAACGCTACCTGGGGAGGAGATTCTTCAGGTAATCCTATAACCCCCTCCCCCCTATCTGCATGTCTCTAGTAGTTGCTATTGTTGGAACTAACCTTGCCTAGGGGGTGGGTTAGGTTAGGTTAGGGAAAGTAAGGTAAGTTAATGTTAGGTCAGGGTAGGTTAGATTAGATTAGGTCAGGTCAGCGTAGGTTAGGTTAGGTCAGGGTAGGGTAGGGTAGGTTTGGTTCGGTTAGCGTGGGTTATGCTAGGTCAACATAGGTTAGTTTAAGTCAGCATAGGTTAGGTTAGGTAGAGAACTCAGAAGCCAGTTCATGGTTTGTGTTGCTGGCTTGATTCACCACCACCACCACCACTGCTGACTCGCCTCGTCCACCCAGCCAACTAGATCCGCTTCCTGCAAAATGTTGAATGTCAGACAAATACAGCGAGGAAGACTAATTTATTTTCGATTTTACACAACTGAACTAACTTTCTACAGTAGTATAACATCGTCATCTAACCTAATGGTCGTTAGGTTAGGTCAGGTCAGGGTAGGTTAGGTTAGGTTCTTGAAAAAGGTTTTTAAAAATAAGAAGGGTAAGAAAATAAATTGATGAATATAGTTTAGCAGTTTAGTATTCAGTTTCATAGTGTTGTTTCAGCATTGGCCGTCCCATTCCATCCCGGCCCGTTCCGTCCCATTCCGTCCCATCCCGTCCCTCTTGTTCTCCACTCCCGACCATACTTTTTTTCCCGTGTTACACCACCTCGGGTTCCATATCTAGATCGGTCATCAAAATTCCTGGATGAGGTTCGAACCCGGCTGATAAACGGCATAAAAACACCGGGGGGAGTGAATTTGAAGCCGAATTGGAAACGAATTCTGCTTCGCGTTTGAATGAAATTGCGAGACTTGATGTGATTGGACGGTGTGAATGCCAGGGTGATGTGAATTCAGTTGGGTGTTGTGAATGCTACTAGACAGTGCAAGGGCCATTGAACAAGGCTTAAGGGTTCGGGTCCATACTCTCTTTATTGGTAGATGAAAAGTGATAGCAAGTTTGGAATCTTTTTTTTTTATTTGGTAATTGTAATAAATATTGTGTTTTATAGTGAGGGATGAAAGGGTGTGAATTATTATAGCTGTGAGTGGAGGAATTTTTAGTAGAGAGAGAGATGAGAGAGGGGTACGACTGACTGGCTAAGTGGGTGACTGTATGATTGGGGTCGGAGGCAGCGGTGGGGGTGACGTGGGTCGCTTCCAGCCCGAGGGAGTGACTGGGTGGTGTGGTGTGGTGGATAAAGGGCTCGGTGGATTAGGGAGGGAGGGAGGTGTCATGGGTTACAAGTGGCTCCAATTGCACTATGAGAAGAAAGCGGATAGGTGAGCGGGTATACGGATGTGACGGCTTAAGAAACATACAGTGGAGGGGGGAAAGGGAAGGGACACATACATACATACAGTACATACATACACTGGAGGGTGTGTGTGTGTGTGTGTGTGTGTGTTGGGTGGGGTCGCTGACAGCTTAAGGCGTCTATATACAACTCCTGAGGCTGTGACATATTAGTTGTTTACTCCTCCGCTCACCTGGTTCACCTCAGGAGAAGGTTACCTGTGTCGTCATACTCTATTAAACAACAACGCCAAACTTAATTACTTACGTCATTTAGATTTTCAGGTAAAAGTTTGATAAAAGGCTTGATTTAAAAGCTTAATTTATGGGTTTTATTAAAAGAAAATGATTTAAAAGCTCTATAAAGTTTATTCTAATGCTTGATTAAAATGGTGATTAAAAAGCTTGATAACAAATCTTAATATAAGTGTTGGTGAGGGTGAGGTTAGGGCGTGGGGTGGGGGTGAGGTGAGGGCGTGGGGTAAGGGTATGAAGGTAAGGGCGTGGGGTGAGGGCCAGGGGTAAGGGTGTGAGGGTAAGGGCGTGGAGTGAGAGGTAGAGAATAACCCCGGAAGATGTGAGGTAAGACCGCAGGTAAGGTCAGGTGATACCCTCAGGTGGTCACCATCTGGGTATAACGCCGCGAGGACTGGCGAAGGTTGAAATGGTGGTGTGGTGGTGGGTAGTGAGAGGGAGAAGGGTAGTGGTAGGGGAAGACTAGTGGTGGGAGGATAGTGGTGGGAGAGAGTTGAGGTGGTAGGGGAGGTTGTGGTTGGAGGGGGTTGAGGTGGTAGGGGGAGGGGGAGATATCATGGAATAATCACGGGGTACAGTAAGAAGGCTAGGAGGAAGAGGAGGAGGAACTATATAAGATGTGAATGAGTAGAGTGGTGAGGGAGATGGTGGGAAGGGGGTGGGGGTTAAGAGTACCGTGACATGGCTGCCTGTAGGATAAGAACATCAGAAAATATGGAGTCTACAATAGGCCTATTGGCCTGTGCCTGGCAGCTCCTGTCGAGAGTTACTACCACTCTCTATCATCCGTGATTCTATCTGGCTTCCTTTTAAAACTTTCCAGCGTTCCATCACTTACTACAAAGTTGCTAAGCTTGTTCCACTCGTCCACTACCATATTTGTGAACCAGTTTCTTCCTATCTCCCTTCTAATCCTAAACTCATCCAACTTGAATCCGTTGCTCCGAGTCCTATCCTGCTCGGATATTATAAGAACTTTATCTATATCCCCTTTATTGATTCCTTTCACCCACTTAAATACTTCTATCATATCACCCCGCACTCTTCGTCTTTCTAGGGAATGCAAGTTAAGTTTCTTTAACCTATCCTGATATGGAAGGTTTCTAAGTCCCGGAATCATTTTCGTCATTCTTCGCTGCACCGACTCTTGTGAATTGATATCCATTCTATAATAAGGGCACCAGAACTGAACAGCATAATCGAGGTGCGGCCTGACTAGCGCAAGATATAGTTGCAATAAGACCTCTGCATTCTTATTACTTACGCTTCTAGATATAAAACCTAATTCTCTGTTTGCCTTATTTCGAAGTACAAGTACCCCGAAGTCTCTTTCACAAGGACGCTAGGGGGTGCCCAATAAACAAGCTCTCTCGGGGCAAATTACAGAATAAACAAAATATAAAATATGGCTGCCTGACCTCCCTCATACTACTGTATATCTTCCCCGTGATATTTTTGACGTGTGTTTCGTGAAGACGTGTGAGGTGGAATATGGTGTGAGGTAGAATATGGTGTTGTGAGGTGGAATATGGTGAGGTAGAATATGGTGTTGTGAGGTGGAATATGGTGTTGTGAGGTGGAATATGGTGTGAGGTAGAATATGGTGTGAGGTAGAATATGGTGTGAGGTAGAATATGGTGAGGTAGAATATGGTGTGAGGTAGAATATGGTGTGAGGTAGAATATGGTGTGAGGTGGAATATGGTGTGAGGTAGAATATGGTGTGAGGTAGAATATAGTGTTGTGAGGTAGAATATAGTGTTGTGAGGTAGAATATAGTGTTGTGAGGTAGAATATAGTGTTTTGAGGTAGAATATAGTGTTTTGAGGTAGAATATAGTGTTGTGAGGTAGAATATAGTGTTGTGAGGAAGAATATAGTGTTGTGAGGTAGAATATAGTGTTGTGAGGAAGAATATAGTGTTGTGAGGAAGAATATAGTGTGAGGTATAATATAGTGTTGTGAGGAAGAACATAGTGTTGTGAGGAAGAATATAGTGTTGTGAGGAAGAATATGGTGTTGTGAGGTAGAATATGGTGTTGTGAGGTAGAATATGGTGTTGTGAGGTAGAATATGGTGTGAGGTAGAATATGATGTTGTGAGTTAGAATATGATGTGAGGTAGAATTTTATGAGTTATGAAGACGTGTGAAGCTGGTGATGGCTTTATGAGAACGTGTAGTGTAAAGCTGCTAATTTACTTGGTTAATGGAATCGGAGAAAGCTGGTGATTGGCTGATGGTGGGTGGGAATACGTGTAGCGTTTACTAGTCATCGGTACGTGATTGGTTGGCCGAAATACGAGTAGCTTTTACTGGTTAATGGCACGTGAGATCTGATTGGCTGGTGATGATGTGTTTATACTGGTGAGAGACCTGATTGGCTGATGGTGATGCGTGAACGTGAAATGATCCTTGACACCTGATTGGCTGATGGTGGGTGAACGCGATCCTTGATACCTGATTGGCTGGAGATAATGGGGTGTACGACCCAATTGGCTGGAAGGTTACGGGATGTAGCTACGTCTTAAAGAATCACGACCTCTTGACCTTGGTACACGTTGAGTGGGTGTGACTATTTCCGGGTGGCGTCGAGGGGAGGAAAGGGAGGTTGGGGGGAGCTACAGCAGGAGGTGGTGGTGGCGTCGGGGAGAGAGAGGGAAGGGGGAGCTACTGCAGGAGGAGGAGTAGGTGGTGGCGTCGGGGAGAAAAAAGGGAGGGAGGGGAGCTACTGCAGGGGAGGAGGAGTAGGTGGTGGCGTTGGGGGAGAAAGAGGGAAGGGGGGAGCTACACAGGAGAAGGGAAGGGGGAGCTACTGCAGGAGGAGAAGGGAAGGGGAGCTACTTCAGGAGGAGGAGTAGGTGGTGGCTTGGGAGAAAGAGGGAAGGGGGGGAGCTACTACAGGAGAAGGAACGGGGAGCTACAGGAGGAGGGAAGGGGAGCTACTGAGGAGGAGAAGGGAAGGGGGAGCATTGCAGGAGGAGTGAGTAGGTAGGCTTGGGAGAAAGAGGAAGGGGGGAGCTACTACAGGAGAGGGAATGGGGAGCTACAGGAGGAGGGAACGGGGAGCTACCAGGAGGAGGGAAGGGGAGCTACTGCAGAGTGAGGAGTAGGTGGTGGCAAGCCGTGGGAGAAAGAGGAGGGAAGGGGGGAGCTACTACAGAGAAGGGAACGGGGAGCTACTACAGGAGGAGAGGGAAGGGGGAGCTACTGCAGGAGAAGGGAAGGGGGAGCTACTGCAGGAGAGAAGGGAAGGGGGGAGCCATTGCAGGAGGAGGAGTAGGTGGTGGCTGGGGAGAAAGAGGGGGGAGCTACAGGAGGAGGGGGGGAAGGGGGAAGCTACTGCAGGAGGAGAAGGGAAGGAGGTGCTACTGCAGGAGGGAGAAGGAAGGGGAGCTACTGCAGGAGGAGGAGTAGTGGTGGCTTGGGAGAGAGAGGGGAAGGGGGGGAGCCACACAGGAGGAGGGAAGGGGGTGCTACTGCAGGAGGAGAGAAGGAAGGGGAAGGCTGCAGGAGGAGAAGGGAAGGGGGAGCTACTGCAGGAGGAGGGAGTAGGCTTCGGGGAGAGAGGAAGGGGGAGCTACTACAGGAGGAGGAGGTGATATCACGGTGGTGGTGGCGTCGGGGAGAGGCGTAGGCGAAGGGAGGGAGGGTCGGGGACGGGGGTCTATAGAAGGAGGCCCTCGGTGGTGATGGTGGTGCGTCCTCTCGACTTATGTGGCGCTACTGCCAAACTCCTAGCCCGGGGGAGAGGGAAGACCGCTAGGGGGAGGAAAAACTGCTGCTGCTGCTGCGGGGCGGGGAGAGTAAGTGGGGTGGGGGGAGAGAGAGTGAGAGTGACACATAAACAGTCAAGCAGAAGAGATTAGAATTTAAGGGAGAGAGAGAGAGGGAACCAAATAAGCTTTTGAATCTTGTTTATATACTCCCTCCTTCCTCCCCCTCTCTCTCTCTCTTTCTCTACCTTCCCTCACTGCCATCACCCCCCCCCCTCCCCCATTTCTCTCACTCGCTACCTATCTCCCGTACCTTAGGCCAGGCCAGCCAGCGTGGTGTGAGAGGTGGGCGGGGGAGCGGGGCAAGGTGGACTGACTCGTTAGCTTCACAGTACTGCCAGGGAATATTAAGAGAGTGGCCCTAAGGGTTTATTTGCACCTAGGAGGAGTCCAAGCCACCTACCCAACCCATCCCATCCCAACCTAACCTAATCTAACCCAACCCAACACTGTAATTCCACCCCAACCCAGCCCATTCCATCCCACCCAACCCAACCCTAATTTCACCCCAACCCTCACCCCCTAACCCCCATCCAACCCACCCAACCCACCCACTGGTGAATCTCTTGTCCCACCACTTTATTACAGGTTGGTTTAAGAAAATGAGGGAAGAGAAGGAGAAAGAAGAACAGGAGGAGGGAGGAAGGGAGAAAGGAAGGAAGAGGAGGGGGTATATGAGGACGAAGTGGGGAAGAAAGGAAGAAAAGCCCAGGAGGAAGAAGGGAAGGAGGAGGAGGAGGTGGGGAGAGGGAAGTGAAGGAGGAGGAGGTGGGGGAGAGAAGAAGGAGGAGGAGGTGGGGAAGAAGAGGAATAAGGAGGAGGATGGGAAGAAGAAGAGGGGGATGAAGTAGGAGAAGAAGAAAAAGGAGGAGGAGGAGGAGAAGAAGAAAAAGGAGAAGATGTGTGATATGTTTTCTTAAAAGCTCACAAAAAATACATTTGGGAATCCAGTTATGTTTGTGAACATTTTTAGTCGTGTCGAGAATCAAGTGTCGACATTTTTTTTAGCTTGTATATATATAATTTTTTTTAATGATTTTTTTTTGGGGGGTTATGAGGATGCGGTGGTGTGTATTGATGTGTGTGTGTGTCGCTGGTATTGTAGAGAGAAAGAGAGAGACAGTAAGGATGAGAGAGAGAGAGAGAGAGACAGTAAGGATGAGAGAGAAAGAGAGACAGTAAGGATGAGAGAGAGAGAGAGAGACAGTAAGGATGAGAGAGAGAGAGATAAAGGATGTGAGGAGAGAGAGGATGTGAGGTGAAAGGGAGACGTGGGATGAAGACAGTAAAGATGAGAGGGGAGAGAGAGAGAGAGAGAGATTTGTATACACTGTTATCCAATCTGTCACACTATCAATCAAACCGTATTTATATTTCCTTTATAACTCAATCAGAACAACACACACACACACACTAGGGAAGACAAACACTACTGCTATTACCACCACCTACAACAATAACAACAATAATAGCATTGATTTTAGCTGACTATATACATAACAACAATAACAACAACATTGATTTAGTTACCCATAAATAAACAACAACAACAACCGTAATATTGACTTACAGTTGACGTTACATCCACCACCACCACAACAACAACATTGATTTTACACAGACGATACAACACAGCACAGATAGCGTGATGGGGACGTCTCCTGCTTGTCATTTCCCTCCGTCTGTTGCTGATAGCGGCCAGGGTCTTATCACCGTCCAGATCACTTTGGTAGTTGACGGTGTCTTGTGTGTTATCGGGGAGCCTGTGTGATAGTGGAGGGTGTTTGAGTGGGTGGGTAGGGTGTGGTAGGGTGGGTGGGTGTGAGGGGTTGGGGTGGGGGTGATAGTGAGGTGAGTTGAGGGTGGGGTAAGGTGGGCGGCGTGTGGTTTAATAGGTGGGTTGGTGTGTGTGTGAATGTATGTACATCTACGGTATGTATGTGGATAAGTGTGTCTGTATGTAGTCGTGCTGTGAGTGTGTGTGTGTGTGTGTGTGTGTGTGTGTGTGAATGCGTGCGGGTGTATGTGTTTATATGTGCTCTTGCGTGTGTGTGAGAGAGAGAGAGCGTTGAGTGCGTGGGTGTGGGTGCTTCACAGGGCCAGGTGTTGCAGTACACACACTCGACACACTCACCCTGTCATCATTTTGTTCATGACCGTGTTTTAGTTTTCTCATGAATTCGATTATATCATAGTGGATGGTGTGTGTGTGTAATAATAATAATAATAATAATAATAATAATAATAATAATAATAATAATTAACGGTTTATTGAAAGAGCTTTGCAGCCAGAAGGCTGAAAATATATAGTTACATAATTGGGGAATGGGTTTCGAATTACAAATAATATACAAATAACATAAGTGATATAAATAAGATATATAATAACTAGATGGGGAAAAGCTCAAACTACAGGGCATTTCAACATAGTGACAGTGCAAGAGGTAGTATTTACTGGGAGTGAATACACTGGTTTATTACAAGTTATTGATAATTTTTACAATGGTTGGGACTGGGCTGTTCTTATAGCGATCAGTTCGTGCATGTATGGGCTGGATGCGGTTGTGGTGTCGAACAGCAATTCTCGGGCTAGGGATCTCAGGTGGTAGTAGGAGCCGGTGTCGAGGATGGTGCAGAAGCTTCTTACCAAATTTGCAGATGAGGTCGTGGTGATGGTCAGTGAGAGTCGAAAGGGTCAGTGTATTGAGCGCTTCTTGATATGTGGAGTAGGAACGGGAGAGAATAATCTTGCATGCCCTCTTTTGCACTTTTTCTAGGTGTGTGTGCGCGTGTGTGTGTGTACAGGTGGGTGAGTGTACATGTACGTTCATTGGGTGGGGTGAATGTATGTATGTGTATGCTGACTAGAGAGTCTACCTACGTGGCTTGCATGTATGTGAGGTGAGGGTGGGTGGGTGTAGGTACGTGTGCACCTGAAGGGTTGTGGGTGCAGATAACGGCTGGTGCATGACGGTGTTGTGGCCAGCGACTGAACACTTTGATTCTTTATCAGTATATCTGTCCTTGGAGGTTTATACGATATATGTGTAAAAATAATAATGATTAACAATAACTATAATATAATAATCGATGCAATAATGATAATAATAATAATAATGAAAGATGCAATAATGATGAAATATGTAACAATGATAATAATAATAATGAAAGATGCAATAATGATAATAATAGATGCAATAATGATAATAATAATAATAATGAAAGATGCAATAATGATAATAATAGATGCAATAATGATAATAATAATAATGAAAGATGCAATAATGATAATAATAGATGCAATAATGATGAAATATGCAACAATGATAATAATGAAAGATGCAACAATGATAATAATAATAATGAAAGCACCAATGACGTAACAACAGTAATAATAATAATAATGATAATAATAATAATAACAACGCGAATAAATCTGAACTAACTGTACATTAGCATATAGCCACCCATTAGAACACACTTTCTTGTTACTCAGCAGAGAAATAAGTCCATTGGGAGGCACTCAGGCTTGGAGAGACCTCATTAGTGCATAATTTTTTTTTAATTATCCGTGTGCAGGTGTGAGGGCGTTTAATGGTGCTAATTAGGTGAGGATTTTTTTTTTACCTGTTGAAGGCTTTTAAGCTTTCCTCCTCTATTGTGTCAAATGAGTGATTGTTTGCTGTTTGTTTGTTCGTGTTTCTTCTTGTTTGCTGTTTGTTTGTTCGTGTTTCTTCTTGTTTGCTGTTTGTTTGTTCGTGTTTCTTCTTGTTTGCTGCTATTTAAATCACTTAAGTCACTTGTTTGCTGTTCTTTCATTCACATATCGACCTGTTTGCATTTGTTTGCAGTTATTTAATTCACGTAGTTACTTGTTTGCTGTTTTTCCTGGGTTTAGTTAGGTTCTGAGTTAAGTCCTGGGTTAAGTTAGGTTCTGGGTTAAGTCCGAGGTTAGTTTAAGTTAGGTTCTGAGTTAAATTTCAGCTGTGGTCTTGGGTACGGTACACGGATCATTGGTCCGTAATGGAGTGTGTGTGTGTGTGTGGTGATCAAGCACTTCCTGCCTCTTGTACTTGTCAATGGCCGTATCATTTCCTGGAGACTGGGGGCAAGACAGTGCTATAGGTGAGTGTGTGTATGTGGGGGGCGTTAAGGTGAAGATCAGGTAGTGGTGTGTGAGATTATAGTGTGAGTGGTCATGACAGTGATGTTTTTTCCTGTGTGTGTGTGTGTGTGTGTGTGTGTGTGTGTGTGTGCTTCCTGGAACGTCAATTGTTACTGTTTTTGATACCTGTTATTTGCCAACCCTGTTTATCCATTTGGACTGAAAGAAAGTGGTTGTCTGTGAGACCTCCTCTGTTATTTATAAGCACTTTCAGTACACACACACACACGACACTACCACATTTTACCACACACACACACACACATTACCACACGACACACACACACACACACACGACACACACACACACACACACACACACACAACACACACACACAACACACGACACACACACACACACACACACAAAACACACACACACACGATCGGTATAGCTACAGGTAAACTACAAAGTGCAAGGAGATGGTGGATAGCTAGGTGGATGAAACGGTAAACAAGTGGATATGTGGATGAATAATCTGTAAACAAGTGGCTATATGGATGAATAAACTGTCAACAAGTGGATATGTGGATGAAAGAACTATCAACAAGTGGATATGTGGATGAAAGAACTGTCAACAAGTGGATATGTGAAGGGAGGGAAGTTGTATTGTTGTATATGCAAGAGGAAGCCTGGGAAAGTTGTTATTGTTATTGTTGTTGTTGTTGTTATTGTTTTGCACTGTAGGTGATGATTCATAGGATATTTAATAATGCTGCCATGGAAGGTGTAATAAGTTCTCTCTTTGTTAGGTTAGGTTAGTGTTGGATTGGGTTAGGTTAGGTTAGGTTTCGTCAGCTTTAGATTAGGTTAAGTCAGGTTAGCGTTAAATTCAGGTAGGTTAGGTTATGTTCGGATAGCGTTTGGTTAAGTTAGGTCAAATCAGATCAAGTTAGAATAGGTTACTTTACGGTTGGTTAGCGTTATGTTAGGTTAGGTTAGTTCAGGTTAGGTTAACTTTAGATTACGTTTGATTAGGTTAGGTATGCTGGGTTAGGTTAAACTTTACTTTGGAATTACGTTTGATTAGGTTGGGTATGCTAGGTTAGGTTAGGTTGGCATTTGGTGTTTAATCATCGGGTGAGATAATAAAGCTAGGCGGGGAGAGCTAACTTACCTTGGGGGTGAAGGTAAAGGGGAAGAGACGAGGAGGTTAGCTTTAGGATATTTAATCATTAGGTGATATAAATTGGGGTGTCTAAACTTCATGTAATTGGGTTAGGTCAGGTTAGGTTAGCTTTAGGATATTCAATCATTAGGTGATATAAATTGGGGTGTCTAAACTTCATGTAATTGGGTTAGGTCAGGTCAGGTTAGCTTTAGGATATTTAATCATCAGGTGATATAAACTGGGGTGTCTAAACTTCATGTAATTGGGTTAGGTTAGGTCAGGTCAAGTTAGTTTTAGGATATTTAACTGGGGTGTCTAAACTTCATGTAATTGTAATATGTCAGCATAATGTCAGCTATATGGAAGGATTGAGAAAGGTGTAGGATAATGTCAGGAGCCAGTGACCACAGCCAGCAGCTAGAACCAACACGAAGAACAATATGCAAATGAGGGAACATGATGAACTATTGAGAGACTATTTATTTATTCATGAGGGTCGATAAGACAATTCCCTTATGTGTCTTGTTGATCCAGACGTGAGGAACCTGGTGGTGGGTCGAGGGTGGGGTTGGGTGGGTGGGGTGAGTGGGTAGGTGGTGGGTTCGCTTGGTTCGGCCGATGACCTAACTATCCTAGCCCAGCTTGTCCAAGACCAGCCTATCCTACTTTACCCTTGCCTGCACTACCTCCTAAAACTTCTTCAATTTCTTTAACTATTATGCTAACTCTTCCTCTCTTTCCTTCCTTCCTTCCTTCCTTCCTTCCTCTCTCCTTTAATCTTCTTTCACCATCTTCCTCTCCACCCTTTTCTCTACTGCTTCTACATCCTCTAATACTACCATTAATACTACTACTACTGGTACTACTATTTCGATTACTGCCATACTTCTACTACCATCACTACTACTACTACCACTACTTTTTTTTTAACGTGGCCTCCAGCCTCCCCCAATAGCCACACCTTCGCCACCATTTAATTACCACTACTACTACTACAACCGCTACTACTACAACTACTTCTACCACAACTACTACCAAACCTAACTCGCTCTAACTTTCCCTGATGGCCAGCTGAAGGAGCAGTTGGGGAGAGATTCTGGGCCCCCCATGAGGACAGTGGTGGTGCGTGGGCTAGTGTCTCTCTCTCTCTCTCTCTCTCTCTCTCCACCCCCTTCACCCCTCCCTCCTTCTCCCTCATCCCTCTCGTCTTCTCTCTCCCTTATTTACTCATTTACCCCCCTGGCGGAGGAACAGGTTTCAGAACTACCGGAGGAGGCGAGGTAGAACTGAACCATCACACAAAGGTCTCTCCCCGTCTCCCCCCTCTCCTCTCACTCTTCCACCTTCCTCCTCCCTCCCCCCTTCCTCCTCCTCCTTCCATGCCACGTCATTTCCGCCGCCCACTCTTACACACAGACACGTTTGCTTCTTGTTTTTCTTCTTTTACGTCACTGTGTTTGAGAATGAGTCCTATCGTCTTGGATCACCTGAAGTATAGCCACCCCCCACCATCACCTCCAGCTTAAATCACCTGATAATTAACTACCTACTGCTACCTATTATTAACCTTACCTGACAGGGGTTAGATTAGCGATAGGTGGTTAATCTTCAGGTGAAATAAGCTTGGGTGTCTATTCTTCAGGTGATTTTTTTCCCAGGTTATGTAAATTATTCCAAACAGTCAAAAGAACAAGAGGATTTTATCAGTATTTATTTATTTATTTATTTATTTGTTATTGTTTTAGGGAGCCGAGTTGATCCTAGCGTATGTGTAGTAAGCAAAGAGAAGAGGTTCGTGTTTACATTTGAGACGAAGAGCTTATAGAATATGTCTAGTGCGGTGTTGTGAGAGAGTGTGTGTGTGTTAGTGAACCGGGTCGTCGACAGATACAGCCTCCAGCTCTTCTCCTTGTGTTCCCTCTCCTTCATCTCCTCCTTCACCACCTCTTGCTCCTCCCTCCTTCACCACCTCTTGCTCCTCCCTCCTTCACCTCCACCTGCTGATCGTATCCCTCAAACTGGACACAGCCGCCCACCTACCTTAGTAATCTCCACCTTGCCGCACCCACCTACCCAACCACCCATCTACTCTCCCACACCCACCTACCCTCCCTCCCACACCACCCTCCCTCTATCTCCATCTCTCCATCACTCTCCCTCCTCGTCTCTCCCTCCATCAAGATTTTTTTTTGGTGCAAGATGAACGATGTGATGCTTAATTTGATATCCGTTAATATTTTGGGTATAACCATTGACTACCTTCCTGAGTTATTGTGTGGGGGGCGGCTGTCAGACAGGTGGAATATCTGACTCGTAGACAGCGGCAGTGGTGATGTGTGTGTGTGTGTGTGGTGGCTGTCTGGCAGGTGGAAGGTCCCTCATAGACAGCGGGTGTGTGTGTGTGTGTGCGCGTGTGTGTGCGCGCGTGCGCGCGTGCGTGCAGAAGTCTTCATGGTCAAGCGAGGACAGCCACACAATGTCACCCTCACCCTAACAGAGGGAAAGTCACCCGTCCGTACAGCGCCATCGCTTATTCTGGTGTTTGCCGAGTGCTATGAATTGTTAATTGGGTCGTGCGTGTCCCTCCTGCAGAAGGTAGGCGTAGCGGGCACTCAGGGATGTGGTTATGACGCCGCCGAGGGACAAGGAGAGTGAGGGAAGCCCGTGAAACTGGTCCCTCAATGATGACTTGGTATATGGTGGGACAATGTATACAACCCCCCCCCCTGTCTCATGGGTCGTGGGTCGTTTTATGTGCCCACCCATGAGAGAAAAACACACACACACACACACACACACACACACACACATCGACTTTTTCTCAAGATATGCAGTAAAGGACGAGGCTCGTTTAGATTCCGCTACAACTTATTTAATATGAAACTGAATCATCTTGAACCTGAGATGGCCAAACGTTCATGCAGACAACGATACTGATTTATTCTTCCATGGCCAGATCTTTCGACGAAGACTTTAATGTCCAGTCCACGGAAACTACGTCCATCCTATTATCCATCGGTACTAATTACAGTGTATTTATGTGACACGCCATCTGACAAAATATTGGAGTCAGTGCCACCCAGAGTCGTGGTCCCAAGGCCGTCCCACCAATCAGGGCGCGACGAATGGAGATAGTGGGGACCAGATTGGTTAATTCTCGGAGTGACGTTGACGGGGGTTCAACAAATCAGCTGTGAAGATTTCTGTCAAGATTCGGTGTTTGGCGGGTTTGGGAACCAGGGAGAGAGAGAGAGAGAGAGAGAGAGAGAGAGAGAGAGAGAGAGAGAGAGAGAGAGACTTGTTTAGAAAATCTTGTTAATCTCGTGCATGTTATTTTACTTTCATATGGCTTATATATATATTTTTTTAGCTTTATTCATTAAACTTTTAATCAGTTGTCATTAAAGGGTTAAAACTTAGTAGCTGCTCAAAGGGTTAAATCATTGTCTTCAAAGGGTTAAACCATAATACTCAAAGGGCTAAATCAAAGTCCTCAAAAAAGGGTTAAAATATTCGTCCTCAAACGTTAAACCATCGTCCTTAAAGGGTTAAAACATCGTCTTTAAACGGTTTAAGCCTCAAAATCTAACTCAAGGACCCAGATTCAAAATAATTCGTAAATAACAATTCTCCATTGCGTTAAAACACTTCCAACTGACCCTCTAAGGCAAGTCTAATGGCGGCGGTAAGGAACAGAGCCTCTAGGTTGAAAGGTGGTGGCAGTCTAATGGCGCTGAAATTGCACTGAGCCTCTACCTACCCTTGTCTTGGTGTTATCTGGGAGTGAAAGATGACAAGTCCAATGGGGTAGTAATTCCTCTCAACGGAATAATATAAGGAGTTGTTGTAGCGATCTTTACATTAGGAGTGAATCTTTGGTGTCTAAGGTTCATATGTAGTGGTTCAGAGATGGCAGGTAAAAGGGTTCATTTAGTGGTTCAGAAGACAGGTTACGGGTTCTTAAGTGGTTCACAATACAGGTAAAGGGTTCATATTAAGTGGTTCAGAAGACAGGTAAAGGGTTCATATTAAGTGGTTCAGAAGACAGGTAAAGGGTTCATATTAAGTGGTTCAGAAGACAGGTAAAGGGTTCCTATTAAGTGGTTCAAAAGACAAAACAGGGTTCATATTAAGTGGTTCAGAAGACAGGTAAAGGGTTCATATTAAGTGGTTCAGAAGACAGGTAAAGTGTTCATATTAAGTGGTTCATAGTTGACAGGTAAAGGGTTCATCATTCAAAGGATTAAAGTTGCCACGATGCTGTTTTTAGAACGCGTGTGTGTGGTCCTAAGCTCTCGATTATCAGGCCAACATTGAACTCTTGAACTTTTACGTGTTCAGAAATTCAAATATGTTGGAAGGAGGGAAATTTATATCTTGGACACCTTTGAACTTATCATGGTGGGGGGAATTAGGAACCTTTGGAACTTGTGGCATGTTCATAAATCTCAGGTGTGCTCAGGTAACGGCATTTTAGAACCTTGGAACCTCAGGAGGGATATAGAATATGGTGGTGGTGGTGTTCATCTCACTGAAGGTAACAGTGTATAGGATTCTCTCTCTCTCTCTCTCTCTCTCTCTCTCTCATGGAGGTACGGATCAGGTAAACACAGGCGGGGTCACTACACCTTTGTGGAGGGTGAGAGGGTCATTAACTAGGTCAGGTCAAGTCAGGTCGGGTCAGGTCATCAGTGTGGGTGAGACTAGGACCCAGGTCACTATTTATTTATTTATTTGTTAATTAAATGTTATAGCTTTACCTTATCCTTCTTAATTGATATATTGTAATTTTTTATTGTGATATTTTATTTTTACTGTAATTATTTTATTTAACCTGAAGAATCTCCACCCCAGCTCATTTCACCTAAAGATTAACCTAACTTAACCTCAACTAACCCAACAGGCTAGTGAAGATGAGAGAGGGGCCGATGTGCTGTGGGTGGGTGAAGTTGCAGTAGAAAGGGTGAAGCTGTGGCAGTAGTGGTGAAGCTGTGGTGATAGTGGTGAAGCTGTGGTAGTGGCGAAGCATGAGAGAGAGAGAGAGAGAGATGTTCGGTCTCAGTATATGAACCTCTACACAAATAGGCCTATGGTATATAAATAATATTGCTTTATTCCCGTAGGTTTAGAGCAAAGATTATGGACTAAGATAGGCCTTTTCGGGTAGGCCTCTTGTTTATCACATTTATATTAGGCCTAGTATATTGTTCAGGGTTGTTAAGGCATCGTTTGTTTATTAAAGTTGTTGGGTGTTTACGTGGGAATTTTTTTCATTGTTTGTGTAGAGATTCTTTTGATTACCTGATTAGACCTGTAAATTATTTCACCTGATGATTAAACACTCTAATTTTACCTGTTGGGGGTAGGTTAGCATTAATTAGTATAAGTGTTTGGTTAGATTAGTCAAGTTAACGTTTGGTTAGGTTAGGTTAATGTTAGGTTAGCGTTAGGGCTGTTTAATCATCAGGTGAAGCAGGCTAAGGTGTCCTCCGCTGGACCAGGTGGACGGACACAGCTCAGGTAGAGGATCCTGGGATGTCCTCATTAGTCCGGGTAGGCTTAGCGTAGGATCTGAGGTCCTTACCATGTGTACCTAAATGTAAATACATTGTGAGGAGACTACTGACGCCCCATCAACGCAGGTAACCAGTGAGGCAGTCTGGGTAATGTCCTCATTAACACACAGGTAGAAAAGCACAGGTAAGGGAGGGAGGGAGGGGGCGACAGATGCGAACAGGTAGTGGGACAAGTAATTACCTGGAGGGCGGTGTCTAGGTGATGGTATCGTGACCTTATTACTGTAATGTTGGAGCTTCCTGCTGTGGGTGGAGGACCTGTGGTGGAGAAGGGGTGGAGGACCTGTGGTGGAGAAGGGGTGGAGGACCTGTGTTGCTGAAGGGGTGGAGGACCTGTGGTGGAGAAGGGGTGGAGGACCTGTGGTGGAAAAGGGGTGGAGGACCTGTGGCAGTGAAGGGGTGGAGGACCTGTGTTGACAGTGTCGTTGTCCCCTCCACTTGTCACGGGGTCAGGTCCGGCCCCCTGCTGACGAGGGAGACAGGGGTTCCTTCCTCCTGGTTAACCTGAAGGAGGAAGACCTGGGGAAAGAAAACAACATCTTGAGGTTGATTTTGGTTGATTCTTGCTCGGATTCCTTCCCTTCTACCCCCCTCTTTCACTCACTTTCTCTTCCTCCCTCCCTATACCTACCTACCTCCTTTCTTGACACCCACCCACCCACCCTCCCTCTTACCCTCCTACTTTCTCTCCCTCCCTCCCTATTCCTACTTACTTCCTTCCTTCACACCTACACCCTCCCTCCCTCCTGTACACCTAGGTGACCTGACGGGAGGGAGGCGAATATCCTCACACAAACACGCCTTGGGGAGAGAGAGAGAGAGAGATGAATGACTAAGTGATCGAGAGAGTGAGAGTGGCTAATCCAGAACCACTTTGACTTGAGCCTCTCCCTCCCTCCCTCCCTCCCTCCCTTCGTGTCTCTCTCTCTCTCTCTCTCTCTCTCTCTCTCAGGGGGTGATAGGTGTATGTACGGAGTTGGTTCCTGTAGGCCGGAGAAGCATAGTGTGCTCCAAGTAGGTCGGTAGCTTTGATTTACGCTATTAGGTACACCTGAAGAACCTCCATCTTAGCTTATTTCACCCCAAGATTAACCTAACCAAATCTAACCTAACCTAATCCCACCTTATTCACCCAAAGATTAACCTAACCTAACGCCAGCTTATTTCACCCCAAGATTAACCTGACCTAACTTAACCTAACCTAACGCCAGCTTATTTCACCCCAAGACAAACCTAACCTAACCCTAGCTTATTTTATTTAAAGATTAACTCCCCCTAATCTAACCTAACCTAACCTAATCTAAGGAAGGGGGATGTTTGACAGTGACGGGGGGGAGGTATTGGGAAGAATTAATAGGGAAAAAAGTTAGGGGATAATTGACTAGGAGGAGAGCTGGCAGGGAAGAAAGTCAAGGAGAAAGAATTAACTGGGGGAAAAAAGTCAAGATAAATGTGGCGAAATATCCCTCGAGAGACTTTCCTCGATAGTTATTTCTTCTCCTCTTCCCTTTCCTGTCTTATAACGCTTCCCCTCTCACTTCCACTCATTCTCCCTTTTCCCACCTTTACCCATTTCTTACCTCCTCCCCTACCTCTTTTTCTTTTAAAATTTCCCTTTCCAACCCTTTCCCACCCTCTCCCCTTCCCCTTTGCCACCCCCCTCACCATTCCTTTAACCTTTCCCTCCCACATCCACCCCCCCCTCTCTACCCCTTTCCCATTTCCTACTCTCCATTCCCTTTCCTTTATATTCGTCAGCTCGTCCACTGGCGAGGGCGAATATGGTCACTCAACTCGGCCGGGCGAACAGTTTCTGTAACCTCGCCAAATCCTTCGTCGCCAACGCGCTTTGCGGGCCTTAACAGCCTACGCGGCCACGTCCTCCCCCCCCCCTCTCTCTCTCTCTCTACACCTTTCCCTCTCCTTCCTCTTCCCTTCCCTCCCTTCCCTCTCCCTCATCCCCCCACCAATACATCCCTCCGCTCTATCACTCCCCACTTCACACCACTGCCAATTGGGGGTCACAGTTGAATTGGACCGGCCTACGTAACGACCTGGTTTCAATCGCGGCCCCGATGGTGATGGGGTAGTTGAGGTAACGCTGGCCAGTTAGTCGTTGGGGAATGGAAAGAGGGTGTGAAATAATGGGGTGTGGGGAGGGATTATTCATAGGTCGTTTATGTGTTTTCGTCTCGTGTGTGTGGGGGGTGGATGTGTGTATTGAAGCAGTAGCTAGGTGTAGTTTTAAAACTCGATTTTGCAACAATTAAATCAAAGATTAATGACGGATTGTCTTCAAACCACAACACAGATTCGTTCATAGACGCTCCTGCTATTGGTTGGTTCTCTTGTGAGTGCTGGCCGCTGATTGGCGAGTTGTTTTCAACCTGATGTCGCATGGTTCCGGGGATTAATGTTTTGCCAGAGTGTGTGTGTGTGTGTGTGTGTGTGTGTGTGTGTGTGTGTGTGTGTGTGTGTGTGTGTCAGGGGCGGGACATTTATATTCTGTACACGCACACATGTAGAAGCATATGTAGACTCACGCATAAACATGTGGTGTACATAAACTCATTACAGACGCAATTCGTTTATCACACACACACACACACACACACACACACACAGCGCACGCGCGCCTGCCATTCTTCATCTTCCTACTTGCTTCCATATTTGGCGGGTACACAGTTGACTGGCCTGAGCTGTGTGCGCGTGCGTGTGCATGGAGGTAGGGAATGATGCAGTGTTAACTTTCAGGGCGAACTCCTCCTTCACCTGTCACCTCCTCCCTCACCTGTCACCTCCTCCCCACCTGTCACCTCCTCCCCTCCCTTACCTCTCACCTCCGCCTCACCTGTCACCTCCTCCCCTCCTTACCTCTCACCTGTCCTCCTCCCTACCTGTCACCTCCTCCCTCCTGTCACCTCCCTCCTTTCCTGTCACCTCCTTCCTCACCTGTCACCTCCTCCCTCACTTGTTACCTCCTTCCTCACCTGTCACCTCCTCCTCACCTGTCACCTCCTCCCCCCTCCCTTACCTCTCACCTCCTCCCTCACCTGTTACCTCCTTCCTCACCTGTCACCTCCTTCCTCACCTGTCACCTCCTCCCCACCTGTCACCTCCTCCCCCTCCCTTACCTGTCACCTCCTCCCTCACCTGTCCTCCTCCCTTTCCTGTCACCTCCTTCCTTTCCCTGTCACCTCCTTCCTCACCTGTCACCTCCTCCCTCACCTGTACCTCCTTCCTCACCTGTCACCTCCTTCCTCACCTGCCTCCTCCCTCACCTGTTACCTCCTCCCTCACCTGTCACCTCCTCCCCCCTCCCTTACCTCTCACCTCCTTCCTCACCTGTCACCTCCTCCCCACCTGTCCTCTCCCCCTCCCTTACCCACCTCCTCCCTCACCTGCCCACCTCCTCCCTTTCCTGTCCTCCTTCCTCACCTGTCCCACCTCCCTCCCTCACCTGTTACCTCCTTCCTCCACCTGTCACCTCCTTCCTCACCTGCTCACCTCCTCCCCTCACCTGTTACCTCCTCCCTCACCTGTCACCTCCTCCTCCCTCCCCCTCCCTTACCTCCACCTCCCTCCCTCACCTGTCCCACCCCTCCCTTTCCTGTCACCTCCTCCGTCACTTGTCTCCTCCCCTCCCTTACCTCTCTCCTCCTCCTGTCACCTCCTCCGTTTCCCTGTCACCTCCTTCCTCACCTGTCACCTCCTCCCTCACCTGTTACCTCCCCTTCTCACCTGTCACCTCCTTCCTCACCTGTCACCTCCTCCCCTCACCTGTACCTCCTCCTCACCTGTCACCTCCTCCCCCTCCCTTACCTCTCCACCTCCTCCCTCACCTGTCACCTCCCTCCCTCACCTGTCACCTCCCTCCCTTTCCCTGTCACCTCCTCCGTCACTTGTCACCTCCTCCCCCTCCCTTTCCTGTCCACCTTCCTCACCTGTCACCTCCTCCCCTCACCTGTTACCTCCTTCCTCACCCTGTTACCTCCTCCCTCACCTGTCACCTCCTCCCCTCCCTACCTCTCACCTCCTCCCCTCACCTGTCACCTCCTCCCCTCACCTGTCACCTCCTCCCCTCACTTGTCACCTCCCCCCCTCCTCACCTGCTAACCCTCTCTGTTTATTCATCCTTACACCTTCCCTCTATTCTCCTCTCATCATTTCCCCCTTCTCTCCTCTTCCCTCCTCTCTCTTCTTCCCTCCCTCTCCTTCTCTCACTATTCATTACCCATTTTTCTCTCCGCCTATCACATTTTGGTCAACAAATGGCTTTAGTTAATTAAGTTGTGGACATTAACCTGATAGTTTGTGTGTTTGTAATTGTAAAAAAAAAAATAATTTAAAACAACTGTGACAAGAAAAATGGTCTAGAACGAAGTTATATACGTGTTGTGTTTTTAGGAGGTATGTGTTTGTTGTTTACCTGATTGGCCGTTTTTTTATTTTTGTTAGATTATTTGTTTGGTTTTTATTTTATTTTATGATGTCTGTATTTGTGTTCATTTGTTTAATATATTTTATATATTTGTAATTACTCCCGTATATCGATTAAATTTATATATGTCTGTTTGTCTGTCTGTCTGATTATCTATTTAATCTATATATCTCTATCTATCTATCAATTTGCCGTAAAAGTGTCTGTCTGTCTACCTTTCTACTTATCAATATTTAATCTCTCTCTCTCTCTCTCTCTCTCTCTCTCTCTCTCTCTCTCTCTCTCTCTCTCTCTCTCTCTCTAACTAGCTAATTTATCTATCTAACCTAACCTAACCTAACCTAACCTAGCATGAACTACAGTAAACCCATCTACTTACCTGTCGGTAACTTGTCATCATGTAAGGTGAGGTGGGTAAGGTGAGGCTAAGTGGTGGGAGCAGCCGTCGTGGCGTTGCCTTGGTGATGGATATCACCTCAAGGGGCGTGACCTACCCCAGCTCATCTCCTCTCTCTCTCTCTCTCTCTCTCTCTCTCTCTCTCTCTCTCTCTCTCTCTCTCTCTCTCTCTCCTGATTTTCACCTCTCCTTCACCTTTATTTCCCTTCCTCCTTTTTGCTCTTCCTCTTCCCGTTTTCTCATAGTCCTTCCTCCTCTTCCATCTTAAACTCTCGCCCTCTTCTTCCTCTTCTTTTTCTTCCTCTTCCTCTTCCTCCTCTTCTTCTTCCTCCCTCATCACTCTCACTTCTCTTCCTCCTCCTCGTCTTCCTCCTCCTCTTCCTCCTCCTTCCTCCTGCTCTTCCTCTTCCTCCTCCTCCTCCTATGCCTCTCACCTCCTAATGGACAACATACCTTTGACCTTTAATACAGGTGACAGTTTTTTTCCCAACAAGGTTTATCACCATCAATGTGTGTGTACCTGTGTGTGTGCTGTGTGCGTGTATGTGTACCTGTGTGTGTAGTTGTTTGTTTGTTTTGTGTGTGTGTGTGTGTGTACCTGTGTGTGTGTGCGTGTGTCTTGGTTTTGAGTGAATGAGAGAAGTGAATAAATTATTCGTGGGTTGTTGGTTTATCAGGGTTTAAATCCACATTAAGAAGGAGTTAATACCTTTGTCGTTCAGAACCTGTCGGGCAGAACCTGTTGGGTAGAACTTGTCGTCCAGAACCTGTTGGACGGAACCTATCAACTCTAGATCATGTGTGTCTCGTGTGTGGGTTTGTGTTATAGGATTCGCTGTGTAAGGACTCATACAACACCCTGCTCAGGTTTGTCCCCTTCAGGATTCTCTTAGTGTTGTGTCAGAAGTTTTCGTCAGGATAGTGTTGTGTCAGGAGGCTGTTCGTCAGGATAGTGTTGAGTCAGGAGGCAGTGCCGGATTTAGACCTGTGGAGGCCATGGGCAGCCTCTTTGTGGAGGCCCGCCTCATTATAACTACCCAAGAGGGTTGGGTGGCGATTGAAGCGAGCCTAAACATCTGGGGAGTTCGGGGCGCTGTAAGCCCCGGGAAAGATACGAAATTTGAACACTTCTTTGGAGAATTTTGAAGCCATATGCAGTTATATTGAAATTAGAACATTGAAATTTTAATTAACTGTATATTTATTGATAGTGTACAAATTCCCAACACACACACAAAGGTGAGACATGACTGGAGTTATTCATGTGGTTTCAAGTCGACCAGCCCTGATATAGCTACTTCCGCATATCAAAATTTTTCCAAGAGACTTCACAGAAAAAGAATATATTATTATTGCTGAACATAGTTTTACGTGATGGAATAGATAAACATAAAATTTTAAGAACGAAAAAAAAATAATCCAAATGAATAAACAAATAAATAAAATATTGCCTAATATGTGGAGGCCCTGGGCAGCTGCCCACTGCCCAATCCTGAATCCGGCCCTGTCAGGAAGGCTCTTCGTCAGGAGGAAACTCTTCGTCAGGATAGTATAATCCTCTTCCTAAAATATATGTAAGAGTAGAATGAAGAAGAAAATAATAAATTAAAATAAATATGGAAATAAACAAAGAAATAAGAAAAATGAATAAAGCAGACGAAGATGAATTGATAAAACGAGTAAATCCGGAAACAAATAAAAATGACAAAATGGATAAAACAAAGTAAATGCAAAAATAATTAACAAGAATAAATAGGATGAAAAAACGAAAAATAAGCGTAGACAAATGCGAAGGGTGGAGTGAGGGGGAGAATGGGAGAAAGGAGGAAATGAAAAGAAAGAAAAAATGGGAAGACATGGAGAAAATATGTGGTTATTGTGAAGGGAATAAACAAAGAGAGAGAGAGAGAGAGAGAAGGGTAAAAGGAAGGGGAGGAAGGAGAAAGAAAAAGAAAAAGAGGTGAGAGAGAAGAGAGGAGGAGGAGGAGGTTAAAGAGGGGGGATAGAAGAGAAAAAGAAGGTAGAGAAAAGAGAGCTTATAAATAGGAAAGGAGGGTGACGTAAATATGCAGGAGGAATAGAGGTAAAAATAATAATGGAAGGGTTCCGGATATGGAAGGGGAGGAACAGAGGAAGGAAGGGAGACGAAAGTGAAGGTCGCCCTAGGCCATGGTGGGAGGTCATGGTAGTGAGAGAGGATGATGGTGTGTTCGCATGATTACCAGGTATGATACAGTAATTATCATGTATATATGTTAGGTTTGATAATAATTCAAGAGGATGGAAGAGAACAGGTTATGGTCAGGGAAGAGGCTGGGTACGATTTAAGAGGAGGAAGATTAAGAATGATAAAGATTCAAGAGGGAAGGAAGAGGTTAGGTTATGGTCAAGAGGAAGACGAGGCTTAGCATGGGGTAGTAAGAGCAGGTGGTGTGGCTGGCCGGGTGAGGTGGGAGGAGGAGGAGGAGGAGGGGGGAGAGCGATGTCACCTGGGGAGACGCTCCGCCCATTAAGTACAGGTAAACAAAGGTAAATATTTGTGACAATCTGTCCTTCTTTGTCGCACCCTTCCTTCCTTCCTTCCTTCTTCCTTCCCACTTCCTTTCTCTCCTTCTCTTCCCTTCCTCCTCTTTCTTATCTCCCACTTTTCTTTCTCTTCTCCTTCTCTCCCACTTCCCTTCTCTTCTTCACTTCCCTCGATTATGCGGTTCAGTTCTGGTGGCCCCTATTATAGAATGGATATAAATTCACTAGAGTCGGTGCAGCGAAGAATGACGAAAATGATTCCGGGACTTAGAAACCTTCCATATCAGGATAGTTAAAAGAAACTTAACTTGCATTCCTAGAAAGACGAAGAGTGCGGGGAGATATGATAGAAGTATTTAAGTGGGTGAAAGGAATCAATAAAGGGGATATAGATAAAGTTCTTATAATATCCGAGCAGGATAGGACTCCGGAGCAACGGATTCAAGATTGGATAAGTTTAGGTTTAGGAGGGAGATAGGAAGAAACTGGTTCACAAATAGGGTGGTGGACGAGTGGAACAAGCTTAGCAACTTTGTAGTAAGTGCTGGAACGCTGGAAAAGTTCAAAAGGAGGCTAGATAGATTCATGGATGATAGAGGTGGTAGTAACTCTCGACAGGAGCTGCCAGGCACAGGCCAACCGGCCTATTGCAGACTCCTTATGTTCTTATGTTTTATATTTCTTCTTTCCTTTTCTTCCTCCTCCCCACTTTTACTTCTCTCCTTCCTTCCTTCTCCTCTCCTTTCTCTCCTTCCTCTCTGGAAATAGTGATGAGGTGAGGGCAGGTGAACAGGAAGTAGGTGAATCAGGGAGGCGAGGAAGGAGGGAGGTGGTGGCAGGGAGGGAGGGAGGAAGGGAGGCAGGATGTGAGGGAGAGAGAGCACCTCCAGGTCTCAGGTCTCTTATCATAACAAAAATATTCATCACCGCGAGCAGTGCCTGGCGATTGTGCTCTTCATAATGACCACCCTGGAAGGTATACGCCAGACAGACATCCTATGTAAATCCAATGCTTATACTGGCGCTGTTGTTACGTTACGTGTTGTTGAAGGGTGACGTCACTGTGGTTTATCTGTGTGTTACAGCTATTTACGTTATTGACTTGATTATATACTCGAGGTCTATGTGTCATTGTGATTGATTTAACGGAGAAGTTATTATTAATTAGTTAAACCGGTTGAATAATCCAAGAATATATCTGTGATTTTAACGGTGTGTGTGTGTGTGTGTGTGTGTGTGTGTGTGTGTGTGTGTGTGTGTGTGTGTGTGTGTGTGTGTGTGTGTGTGTGATGAGTGAATGAAGGGGAGGAGAGGTGAGGGGGGAGTGTTGGAGATGGGTGAGGAAGATGACTGGGCGGCAGGTGGTGTAATGCAGTATTGGGGGGGTCCAGGGAGGAGACCTTTGTTTAGCCTCGATAACACCAGTGGTTGGGGGGCAGCCAGATGAGACCACAAACCTGCCACCAAGTACCATCCTTGCATGCATGTATTACACTCGCCTCTGTGCTACTGCCCGCTCGCGTGCATCCACAACTCACCCCTCCCTCACTCCCTCTATACTCCTGTCTATCCCTCTCTCCTCTCCTCTTGTTCCTCTTCCTTCTATCCTCCCTGCTGTCCCGTCCCTCTCTCCTCTGCTCTTGTCTGCATCCTCCCCCTCTTGTCTTTCTGTTCCCTCTCTCCTCTCTTGTCTTGCCCTCTTCCTTCACTCCTCCTCTCTTCTTCTTCTTCCTCCTGCCTTATCCTTTTTCCCTCTTCTGTCCCTCTTCCCTCATCTTTCTCTCCTCTCCAATCTGTTCCTCTCGTCTACCTCATCTTCTTTCCTCCCGTCCCTCTTCCACTCCCCCCACCACACACACAGTAGTGGGACGGTCCTGCTGATGGAAGTGTATACACAACTCTCGCTGGCTGTGAACAGCATAGTGATGGTACAAATTGATCTAGTGGTCACAAGTTCACTGTCAGTCCAGACGATGTGCACTCAAGAGCTTAGTCGTCAAATAAGGCACTCATATGCTACTCAGAACGCGTATACACTCAAGTATAGTCGTCAGTAAAGGTACTCATGCTACTCAGAACGTATACACTCAAGTATAGTCGTCCAGTAAAGGTACTCATGCTACTCAGAACGTATACACTCAAGTATAGTCGTCCAGTAAGGCCTCCTTTTCTCAGAACGTATACACTCAAGTATAGTCGTCCAGTAAGGTACTCATGCTACTCAGAACGTATACACTCAGAGTATAGTCGTCAGTAAGGCACTCATGCTACTCAGAACGTATACACTCAGAGTATAGTCGTCCAGTAAAGGCACTCATGCTACTCCAGAACGTATACACTCAGAGTATAGTTGTCAGTAAAAACTCATGGTACCAAGAACGTATACGCACTCAGAGTATAGTCGTCAGTAAGGCACTCATGCTACTCAGAACGTATACACTCAGAGTACTAGTCGTCGGCAAGGCACTCATGCTATAGAACGTATACACTCTCAGAGTATAGTCGTCAGTAAGAGCACTCATGCTACTCAGAACATGCACTCAGAGTATAGTCGTCAGTAAGAGCACTCATGCTACTCAGAACGTATACACTCCAGAGTATAGTCGTCAGTAAGGCACTCATAATTTACTCAAGAACGTATACACTCAAGAGTATAATAGTCGTCCAGTAAGGTACTCATGCTACTCAAACGTATACTCAGAGTATAGTCTCGTCGAGCACTCATGCTACTCAAGAACGTATACACACTCAAGTATAGTCGTCCAGTAAGGCACACTCATGCTACTCAGAACGTATACACTCAGAGTATAGTCGTCAATAAGGCACTCATGCTACTCAGAACGTATACCTCAAGTATACAGTCGTCCAGTAAGGCACTCATGCTACCTCCAGAACGTATACCTCAGAGTATAGTCGTCCAATCAAGGCACTCATGCTACTCAGAACGTATACACTCAGAAGTATAGTCGTCAGTAAAATTACTCATGCTAGAACGTATACACTCAAATAGTCGTCAGTAAGATACTCATGCTACTCAGAACAATATACACTCAAGTATAGTCGTCCAGTAAAAGGCACTCACTACTCAAGAACGTATACCTCAAGTACTCAATCGTCAATAAAATACTCCATGCTACTCAAGAACGTATACCTCCAGAATGTAGTCGTCCAGTAAAGGCACTCATGCTACTCAAGAACGTATACACTCAGAGTATAGTCGTCAATGGGCACTCATGCTACTCAGAACATATACACTCAGAGTATAGTTGTCAGTAAAAGGTACTCATGCTACTCAGAACGTATACACTCCAGAGTATAGTCGTCCAGTAAGGCACTCATGCTACTCCAGAACGTATACCTCCGGAGTATAGTCGTCAGTAAAGGCACTCATATGCTACTCAGAACGTATACCGCTCAGAGTATAGTCGTCCAGTAAAGGCACTCATGCTACTCAGAACGTATACCTCAGAGTATAGTCGTCCAGTAAGGCACTCATGCTACTCAGAACGTATACACTGCAGAGTATAGTCGTCAGTAAGGCACTCATGCTTTCTGCACCAGAACGATGCACTCCAGAGTATAGTCGTCCAGTAAGGCACTCATGCTCTCAGAACGTATCACTCAGGGAATATAGTCGTCAGTAAAAGGTACTCATGCTACTCAGAACGTATATACACTCAGAGTATAGTCGTCCAGTAAGGTACTCATGCTACTCAGAACGTATACACTCAGAGTATAGTCGTCCAATAAGGCACTCATGGTACTCAGAACGTATACACTCAGGGTATAGTCGTCCAGTAAGGCACTCATGCTACTCAGAACGTATACACTCAGGTATAGTCGTCAGTAAGGCACTCATGGTACTCCAGAACGTATACACTCAGAGTATAGTTGTCAGTAAAGGCACTCATGCTACTCAGAACGTATGCCTCAGAGTATAGTCGTCCAGTAAGGCACTCATGCTACTCCAGAACGTATACACTCAGAGTATAGTCGTCCAGTAAGGCACTCATGCTACTCAGAACGTATACACTCAGGTATAGTCGTCAGTAAGGCACTCATGCTGCCAGAACCTATACACTCAGAGTATGGTCGTCCAGTAAGGCACTCATGCTACTCAGAACGTATACACTCCAGAGCGCAATCGTCAGTAAGGCACTCATGCTACTCAGAACGTATACACTCAAGTATAGTCGTCAGTAAGGCACTCATGCTACTCAGAACGTATACACTCAGGGTATAGTCGTCCAGTAAAGGCACTCATGCTACTCAGAACGTATACACTCAAATATAGTCGTCAGTAAGGCACTCATGCTACTCCAGAACGTATACACTCAAGTATAGTCGTCCAGTAAAGGCACTCATGCTACTCAGAACCTATACACTCCAGAGTATAGTCGTCCAGTAAAACTCATGCTACTCCAGAACATATACACTCAGAGTATAGTCGTCCAGTAAAGGCACTCATGCTACTCAGAACATATACACTCAGAGTATAGTCGTCAGTAAGGCACTCATGCTACTCAGAACGTATACACTCAGAGTATAGTTGTCAGTAAAGGCACTCATGCTACTCCAGAACGTATACACTCAGAGTATAGTCGTCAGTAAAAGGCACTCATGCTACTCAGAACGCGTATACACTCAGAGTATAGTTGTCAGTAAGGCACTCATGCTACTCAGAACGTATACACTCAGAGTATAGTTGTCCGAAGCCAGGCACTCATGCTACTCAGAACGTATACCTCTCAGAGTATAGTCGTCCAGTAAGGCACTCAGAAACTTCTCCATGGATACTCGGGAGTTTAGTTGTCTCGTAACGCGCTCGAACTGCTCTGCATGTTGTCTCACCAAAACACATGATGCTACTGCTGTGAGTGTAAGTGGGTGTTGTCTTGTTGTCTTGTTCTGTGTCTTGAAGAGTCGATCAAGGTCCATCAATAGAAATAAACATGTGGTGGTGTGTGTGTGTGTGTGTGTGTGTGTGTGTGTGTGTGTGTGTGTGTGTGTGTGTGTGTGTGTGTGTGTGTGTGTGTGTGTGTGTGTGTGTGTGTGTGTGTGTGTGTGTGTGTGTGTGTGTGCGCGTGCGTGCACGCGTGCGTGCGCGTGCTTTTCTGTTTTGTCTTTATTGACTTGATTATTTTTAAACCGTTGTATTGTTCTTGTGTTTTTTTAATTAAAGGTAAAACTATAGAGACGCACCTGTGTACCCCTCCTCCCTTCCCCCACCAGCCCTTCCTTTCCCTCACCCCGTTCTCCCTCCCCCTCAGCCTGTCCCCCTTCCCTCACCCCCCCCTCCAGGCCTGTTGCGAGCTAGTCTGTGTGTCAGAGAGTTACCAATACAGCACAGGTGATTAATTAATTTTTCCGCCACATGACACCTGCGTAAAATAATGGACAGATGTACGCACGTGGTCACACCTGTTTCCACTCGAGTGACGCCACCTGGACCGGAAGGAGGTAATTAACCCCTCTCGTCACACCTGCATAGAGCGTAATGGACACCTGTACACACACACACACACACACCTGGGTCATTGCACTGTGGTCAGTAGTTTGGGATTTTTATGCTGTTTGGGTTGTAAATAAGTTGTGGTTGTAATTGTAAAAGGTTGTGGGAAGGATTAGTTAATATATGTATACAGGTTATAGAAAACGTGGGGTGTGTGTTGTTGTTTGTGTGGGAGTTATGGTGTGTCTCTCTCTCTCTCTCTCTCTCTCTCTCTCTCTCTCTCTGGTATCAATTTACTATATCTTCACTATATGGAGGAGCCCTTACCTCCTCCTCCTCCTCCTCCTCTTCCTCTCTACTTCCTCCTCTCCACTTCCTTTTCTTCTCTACCTATTTCAGTCTCCTCCACCTCCTTCACTATCTCCTCCTCTTCCCCTCCCTACCTCCACCACCTCCATCTCTTTCCCTTCTCCACCTCTTCCCCTTCTCCACCTCTTCCCCTACCTACCTCCACCTCTTCCCCTACCTACCTCCACCTCTTCCCCTACCTACCTCCACCTCTTCCCCTCCCTCCCCTACCACCACCACCACCTCCATCTCTTGCCCTCCTCCACCTCTTCCTCTCCCTACCTTCACCTCCACCCCTCCCTACCTTCACCTGCACCCCTCCCCACCTTCACCTGCACCCCTCCCCACCTGGCTCCTCCTCCCCAGGTGTGTCAATACCTCCCAACATACCTGGCCCAGTGTTCACTTCCTTTCTTCGTGTCCATTGTTTCCTTGGTGTTGTCTCTCCCTCCTCACCTGCTGCTGTCTTGGCCCCTCCCACCTACTGTACCTGTTTTAATTACTGTGAGAGGGAGAGGAAGGTAGGGGAAAGGGAGGAAGGGGTGGTGAAAGAGGGTTGGGAAGGGGTGGTGAAAGAGGGAGGGAGGAATGGATGGAGGAAGGAAGGAATGAGAGAGAGGTAGAGGATGAGAAAGAGAATACAGCTATACATCGTCATCGTCATCGTCATCATCATCATCATCATCATCATCATCATCACTAATATCATTATCGTTATTGTCACTACCACCATCATTAATATCATCACTATTATTGTCACCATCACCACCTCCATCACTTATTGTCACCACCACCACCACCACTATCACCACCCCCCCCCCACCACCTCCCCTCCACAAGTAGTTGAGGCACAGGCGAGTCTTTTGTGTTTGTTTATGTTTGGTAACTGCTTGTGTGTGTGGATGTTTAATTATTTTTTATTTTGTTTTCAATTGTACCTTTAAGTGTGTGTGTGTGGCTCACCAGCTCCCAGTCAATCCCAATGTGTGTGTGTGTGTGTGGGGCTGTGTGTGTGTGTGTGGCTCCTGTGTGTGTGTGTGTGTGTGTGCAGAATACTGTGTGTGTGTGTGTGTGTGTGTGTGTGTGTGTGTGTTTACCCGACCCTTTGAGGCAACAGTGTCTTTGTCTATAGAAAAATGTTTACACGATACTCTTTTTTTTTTCTCCTCTGTTCTTTTAAGACAAGAGTGTTGACATTGCCGCCCGGGGTTCGAAGGTGTGTGTGTTGGAGGGAGGGTGGTGCTCTCTTCCTTCCTTCCTTTGCTTCCTCGCGTCAACTGTGTGTGAGTGTTTACAACCCCCGTGTCAGTATAGTACCCAATCGTGGCTCCTTGTCTCGTGCTTATCGTTAACCCCCCCTGCCCCTCACACTCCCCCTCACCCCCCCCCGCCCACATAAGCCACATACCCTATAGCATACTCAGGTTAATAGGACAAGTGCTGTTTTTGTTGTCGTTGTTGTTATTGTTGTTTGTTAATGAAGTATGATTACACCAATTGTCGTTATTAGTGTCATGCCATTAGCTGTCATTACGTGCATTATACCTGTTATTACTTGTTATGACCCGTTACATTGTTTGCATTAAGCCTTCCAGGTTGGTTTGGTTGTGGTTTGGTTGTAGTTTGGTTGTAGTTTAGTTGTGGTTGTGTGATCAGTGGGAAGGTAGGACTGAGAATTGGTGAAAGTAATGCTAGGAATCTCAAGAGACCCGACAGCGCTGTAACTACTTTAAATTCTGATGGTCAGGTCAGGTCAATGTACTGTATTGTGTACTGTCTGGACCACGTTTATCACCTATTTCTTATCCTTCTATTCCTTCTTCTCCTTATTCTTTCTTACCTTCCTCCCCTCCCCTTTCTCTTCCCTTTCCTTCCTTTCCTCCTTCTCTTTTTTGCTTTTTCTCTTCACTCTTCATCCCCTCTCCTCTTTTTCTGCCCTTTTCTCCTCTTCAATCTCTTCCTTCTCCTCTCCTTTCTCCACCACGCTCTTCTCTACTTCTTCCCCTTTTCTCTTTTCTTCCCCCCTTCTTCTTTTCCCGTTCTTCTTCTCCATCTCCTCCTCCTCCTGAGATAAAGGTGGGTAGGAGGGTGGTGGTGGGTGGGTTGTAGGTGTGTCATGACAGATATCACTGCCTGGTGGAGGGAGTGCGTTGGCCCGCCCAGGGATAACACAGACGGCGCCACTCTCATGATGTGTGTGTGTTTGTAGAGGTTTTAGTGGTGCTGTAGTGTAGTGGTGCCATGGTGCTGTAGTGTAGTGGTGCCATAGTGCTGTAGTGCCATAGTGCTGTGGTGCCATAGTGCTGTGGTGCCATAGTGCTGTAGTGCCATAGTGCTGTGGTGCCATAGTGCTGTGGTGCCATAGTGCTGTGGTGCCATAGTTTAGTGGTGCCATAGTGCTGTAGTGCCCATAGTTTAGTGGTGCCATAGTGCTGTAGTGCCATAGTGCTGTGGTGCCATAGTGCTGTGGTGCCATGGTGCTGTAGTGCCATATGCTGTGGTGCCATGGTGCTGTGGTGCCATGGTGCTGTGGTGCCATGGTGCTGTGGTGCCATAGTGCTGTGGTGCCATGGTGCTGTGGTGCCCATAGTGCTGTGGTGCCTAGTGCTGTGGTGCCATAGTTGCTGTAGTGCCATAGTGCTGTGGTGCCATGGTGCTGTGGTGCCATGGTGCTGTGGTGCCATAGTGCTGTGGTGCCATAGTGCTGTGGTGCCATAGTGCTGTGGTGCGCCAGTACTGCTGGTGCCATAGTGCTGTGGTGCCATAGTGCTGTGGTGCCATATGCTGTATTGCCGCCAAGTGCTGTGGTGCCATAGTGCTGTAGGCCATAGTGCTGTGGTGCCCACAGTGCTGTGGTGCCATAGTGCTGCTAGTGCCATGGTGCTGTGGTGCCATAATTGCTGTGGTGCCGCGCATTAAATGGTGCCATAGTGCTGTGGTGCCATAGTGCTGTGGTGCCATAGTGCTGCAGTGCCATAGTGCTGTGGTGCCATGGTGCTGTGGTGCCATGGTGCTGTGGTGCCATGGTGCTGTGGTGCCATAGTGCTGTGGTGCCATGGCTGTGGTGCCATAGTGCTGTGGTGCCATAGTGCTGTGGTGCCATGGTGCTGTAGTGCCATAGTGCTGGCATAGTGCTGTGGTGCGCGTGCTGTGGTGCCATAGTGCTGTGGTGCCGCCAGGTGCTATGGTGCCTAGTGCTGTGGTGCCATAGTGCTGTGGTGCCATGGTGCTGTGGTGCCATAGTGCTGTGGTGCCATAGTGCTGTGGTGCCATAGTGCTGTAGTGCCATAGTGCTGTGGTGCCATAGTGCTGTAATGCCATAGTGCTGTGGTGCCATGATGACGTGGTGCCATAATGACGAAGAGGGAGGGGAAGATGGCATTAGCGAATAAAAAGACGACGATTATTATAGGAGAAAAGGAGGAGGAGAGACGGGAATGGGAGAAGAAGGGTGGCGAGGAGGAAGGAGGAGACGATGAGGTTGACGAAAGGAGATGGGGGTGGGGGAGGACATGTCTGTGGTCTTAAAGCAGCTTAATGGAAGAAGAAGGAGACGAAATCCTTTTAGATTAATGGTTTGTTGAGGGAGGGAAGGGTGTTGGAGGAGGAAGGGAGGGTGGAGGAGGAAGGGAGGAGGGAGTACTATACAACATTTGCTGGGTAAGGGAGAGAGGGAGGAGAAAGGGAGTATATCACGACACTTGCTGAGGGAGGAGGGAGGGGGGGGGAGCGGGGGCTGAGTCTGTATATTGCATCTTGTCATGCATATGTAGCCAAGAGGTAAGAGGAGGAGATAGGGGTTGGTTGCGACAGGCATTGGGAGGAGTTACCGTGTTGTTGTGTTAAGGGGTGATTGGTTGTGGGGCTGGTTGTTACTCTGTGTGATCGGTTGGGGGGGGTGGGAGTGGTTGTAACTGGTGGGAGGTGAAAGGGTTGTGGGTATGCTTGTGACTGCTAGGTTATGGTGGTGTGGTGGTGGTGGTTGTGGTGATACCGTACGAGTGAGTTGTGTTTGTGGTACTAGGTGGAACTGGGTGGGTGTGGTGGTGGTGGTGGTAGTGGTGGTGGTGGATGATGGTACTAGCTAATGGTACTGGAATGGTAATGGGTGGTACCGGGAGGATAATACTGGTATAGTGGTACGCTTGTTACCTGGTGTACTGGGTTGTGTAAGCTATTAGTCTCCTACCTGGAAAAGCACATTAAAAAAAAAATACCGGTTTTATTCACGTTTCAGTAGTCATATTTAACAAGCGGGGGGTCATAATAATAATAATCCATTTATTTATTATTAACGCAAATATATATATATATAATAAAACTACAGAGTCATCCAAAAAGAATGGCCCACAGAGTTATAATACAACCTGGGAAATCTTTTTTTGGATCACCCTGTATGTTTATTTTAATTTATTTATATAATTTATTTTCAACGTATTAATGAAGGGATTTATTTAATAACATAGTAATTAATGATAAGGTAACTAATTAATTAATATGTCAAATTTAACGAGGATGTGATTATATTCAACGTGTTAATATAATAAAATAATATAAATAAAATGAATTTCCTTATAAAATATTTAATAATACGAATAAAATAATTTTTTTTATTAGATGGTGATAATTTTATTTACATTTCAGCTATGATAAGTGTAGAGATTAAAGAATCATTTCCCAGCGATATTAGTGACGTATTGCTAGACCTTTAACCCCTATAGGTCTGGCCAATATGTATCGCCAGGGGTCTGTAATATAACTCATCTCCGTGGGTCTGCCCTTTAAATATCGCCTGGGTTTTGTACAGAAAAATACACACACACACACACACACACGAAGCACACAAACGCACAGGTATACACAGACACGCATATATACATACAGAAACACACACACACACACACACACACACATAGCTCTGTCGTTTAGCATTATTCATCCCCATGAGTCTGCCCTTTGAATATCGCCTGATGTTGGTATTGGTAAAGATTGGATGGGGGTGGGGTGCATCCGTGAGTGATTTGTGTGTGTGTGTGTGTCTGTCTTTCTGTATGTATATATGCGTGTGTCTGTATACCTGTGCGTTTGTGTGCTTCGTGTGTGTGTGTGTGTGTGTGTGTATTCTACCCTCTAATTATGTATTCTATGTATTCTGTAAATGGTGAATGGATATTATACAGGCGGTGTGTTGGGGGGGGGCCTTATATATCAACAACAAGCATTCGTGTCCTGTTGTTTTGGGCTTTACTCCCCCCATCCTGCCCCTCCCACTACCATCACTACTGCTACTAACACCACCACCACTAGTACTACCCCACCCCCCACTAGTACTACCCCACCACTAGTACTGCCCCCACCACCACCACTAGTACTACCCCCACCACCACCACCACCACCACTAGTACTACCCCACCACCACACACCACCACTAGTACTACACACACAGTCCACCACCATTACTACCACCCTTTACCACAACAACAACAACTACTACCCCTACCACTAATCCTTAATTCACCACTGGTTTTATTATTCCACCCTAAAGGGATGTGGGACACACCTGTACCTGGGTGTAGGGGTGGAGGAGGATAGGCGTAGGGGTGGAGGGAATGAGTGTAGGGGTGGAAGGGATGGATGTAGGGGGGGGGGGAGGTGATGGATGTAGGGGTGTAGGGATGGATGTAGGGGTGTAGGGGTGTAGTATACGTGTGTAGGGGTGTAAGCAATGTATACAAGTAGTGCCGGTGTGTAAAGTATCAGAGAGGGGTGGCAAGTCTCCCCCTGACGGTGTTCAGCCCGAGTTGGCAGTATTCATCAGGAGTGTGGGACCCCTGTGTAGTTTTATTAGTATTGTTACTCTTTACTTTGTGTTTTTCTGGCTAAATAAAACTGTTTCGGTCAAGTCAGCCAGTTAGTCAAGCAATCATAGTTTCAGTTAGTTAGTCAGTTAGGCAATTGATGATCAGTCAGTCAGTCAATCAGTCAGTCAGTCAGTCAAGCAATCATATTTTCAGTTAGTTAGTCAGTCAGTTAGGCAATCAGTCAGTCAGTCAGTCAGTCAGTCAGTCATTCGATCAATCAGTCAATCAGTCAGCCAATCAATCAATCAAAACTTGTGGATGTGTTCAGAGGAAGAAGGGTGTACAGTATATGCTCCCTTGTTCTTGGCTACCCTGGGCTGGTGAACACGGATATATGCTCCCTTGGCTGGTGAACACGGATATATGCTCCCTTGGCTGGTGAACACGGATATATGCTCCCTTGGCTGGCGTCATTGGCTGTTGATGCTGACGTCTGTGTTGTTAGTGTTGACGTCATCGTTGTTTTGTGCTGACGTCAGTGTTCGGTGTTGGTGGTGGTGGTGTTGCGCTTGGTGGTGGCTTCTGAGGCTGACGTTGGATGTCAGGAGAACTGGCATGTAGTTTATAGGATGCTGATCTCTTCTGACGTTGGAGAGAGAGAGAGAGAGAGAGAGAGAGAGAGAGAGAGAGAGAGAGAGGTGGCTCTACTTAACACTCTGGAAATAATAAATAAAAACAAAATTAATTCCTACTGTAATGTTTATATATTCTGTAATTCATTTCTCTTGGATATGTATTATTTTTATGTATTAAGATTTGTGTTTCCTTCTTTCCAGGTATGTATTGCGGACATTTGATTGGCCGTGACGTCATAGTAGGCCTCTTCCTGATTGGCCGTGACGTCATAGTAGGTCTCTTCCTGATTGGCCGTGACGTCATAGTAGGCCTCTTACTGATTGGCCGTGACGTCATATTAGGCCTCTTCCTGATTGGCCGTGACGTCATAGTAGGCCTCTTCCTGATTGGCCGTGACGTCATAGTAGGCCTCCTCCTGATTGGCCGTGACGTCATAGTTAGTACCTGCCGCTTTGATGGTCGTGTGACGTCATCGTGAAGGTAAATAGTCATAGGTTAGGTTTGTGTGATGATCGAACTATAACTGGTGCCTTGGAAACCATCGCCAGCACAGGCAGTCAGCATCGCCTGGTAAAATAAAAGGGGGGGTAGGGAAGGGGGAAGGGGTGAGTTTATTTAAGGGGGGATTGATGAAGGGGAGGGGACGTTGGTGACGAGGGGACGTGTCGTCTGAACTTATGAAGGGATGTAACTCAGCTTAACTCTCTCTCTCTCTCTCTCTCTCTCTCTCTCTCTCTCTCTCTCTCTCTCTCTCTCTCTCTCTCATTCCTTGCATCTCCCTTCCCTATTTCGCCCAATCATTATGGATTTTCCTCTCTTCCTCCTCTTCCCACCCTTTCCTCCTCATACCTTTACTTACCTGCCTCTCTTCCCTTCACCCTTTCTTCCTCCCTCCTCTCCTTATACTTACTACATGTCTTATCTCTCTCCTGTTTGCCACCTCCCCCCTCCCTCCTCACCTAGTTAGCGCTACAAGAGAAGGAGGAAAGAATGGCGGGAATCCCAGTACGTGTGAATATTGAAGCGAGTCCCGGACACTGTAGGATATAATGAACCCGGCCACAACCAACACCTTCTCCTGAGCTAATTACTACACCGGATTTGCATGTAATTTGATTTGTGAAATGTGAAGTTAATGATTCTTTGTATTAAGTTTGGTGGTGAGGGAGGGGGGTTGGGTGAGAGGGGGGTTGTTGAGGAGGGTGTGAGGAGGGTTGGAGTGAGGAGGAGTTAAGGCTCGAGGAGGGTTGGTCAGTGGTGGTGGTGGTGATTTGTTGGTGGTGTTAATGGTGGAGGGGGTTAGTGGAGAAGGAGAATTGTGTGGTGGAGGAGGTGGAAGGAGGTGGGTGTGGCTGTGTGTGTGTGTGTGTGTGTGTGTGTGTGTGTGTGTGTGTGTGTGTGTGTGTGTGTGTGTGTGTGTGGTTGGTTTGTTTGTTTGCTTTAAGTTTGTTGTGGTTAGCTACTACTACTACTACTACTACTACTACTTTATTTTTTATTAAACGAGGGCTCAACCTCCTTATATAGCCACACCTTCCCTTGATAAAAGGTGATGAGAGGGGCCTGGTGGGGGAGTGATGGGAAGACTGAGTGGAGGAGTGATGAGGAGACTCTGGTGGGAGGTGATGAGAGGGCCCTGGTGGAGGAGTGATGAGAGGGCCCCTGGTGGAGGTGATGAGAGGGCCTGGTGGAGAGATAATGAGAGGGGCCCCTGGTGCTGGAGATAATATGAAGGGCGCTTCCCCCGGTGGGATAATGAGAGGGGCCCCTGGTCGGTAATGAGGGGGCCCCTGGTGGAGATGATGAGAGGGTGGAGATAATGAGAGGGCCCTGGTGGAGATAATGAGAGGGCCCCTGGTGGAGGTAATGAGAGGGCCCCTGGTGGAGATGATGAGAGGGCCCCTGGTGGAGATGATGAGAGGGCCCCTGGTGGAGATAATGAGAGGGCCCCTGGTGGAGATAATGAGAGGGCCCCTGGTGGAGGTAATGAGAGGGCCCCTGATGAAGGTAATATGAGGGCCTCTGATGGTAATATGAGGGCCCCTGAGACCACCTGGACTCTTCATACAACACCCGTACCTGCAGTAGCTTACCTGCAAGTATAGTGGTTACTGCACCTCACTTACCTGGTGTTTTTACCTGGCTTAGGTTTCGGGGGCATGGCTCTACCCACCTACCCACCCGCCATCATCGCCTCCACACCTCCGTTACCACCATCACTGTTACTACCATTGCCACTACTACCACCATCACCACAACTACCACCATTACCCCCCCCTACCACCACCACCACACAGCCCTTGGTCTGGTAGAAAGTGCCCCTGGTCGACCACGCTGTTGTTGTGTGCAGCAGCTAGTGACCATCACAGCCTCGTCCTAACGTGTAATTGAACGTGTCAGGCGCCATCGAAAGTTTGTTTTTATTAAGTATATGTTGGTTGATGCTGTGGTTGGCCGTCTGTCTGTCTACCCGTCTGTCTGTCCGTCCGTCCCTCCTTGGTCTCTCCGTCAGTATAAACTCTTCACTTTTTCGACTGGTGTTGAGTGTTGGTGAAAGCTTATTATAATCTTCCTGCTACTTGTCTCCGCTCACACACATACACACGCACACACACACACACACACACACGCACACACACACACACACACACACATAAGGGGCTGTTCATCTGTTCAAAATTTACATATGAATACTCATAGTGTTTTTTATGGGGTCACAACTCATGTCTTGCCGGCTGTGTGAGAGAGAGAGAGAGGAGGGGTAGGGAAGGAGGAGAGAGAGAGAGAGAGGTGGTGGTCCCATATGCTTCACCTGATGACGTAATTAGTACACCTTGATGACGTCATTAGTACACATCTATGACGTCATTAGTACACCTTTAGTTCACATCAGGTGGAATTAATGACTCGTCAATATATACACCTGACCCTAAATCATCACTTAGGTATATTCTTTATTTTTTTCTTCCTATTAAAGTGTGTGTGTGTGTGTGTGTGTGTGTGTGTGTGTGTGTGTGTGTGTGTGTGTGTGTAAATGTAAGGCTCTATCTGGTTATAAGAAATGCGTATCTCACATCTGATCCTATTATAAATGGGTTGATTTATGGGGACGCGGGTAACAAAAGACGATCGTTATTGACGGGAGATAAAAGGGTGTGATGGTGCTTATGTTTTTCGGGGGGGGAGGGGAGGGGGGGTGTCTTTTCTCCTCTCCTCTCTTCCTTTTCTCTCTTTTTTCGTTATCCCTTATCTCCTCTTTCTCATCTTCTTTTGCCTCTTTTTCCTTCCCTACTTCCCTTCTTCTTCCTCCTCCTCCTCCTCTTCCCTTATTTCCTCATCCTAGTCTTTCTTCTCCTCCTTGTTCTCTTCCTCCTCTCCCCAAGCTCTTCTTCCCCTCTTCCTCCTCCATTAATTCCTCCTTAACCTCCTACCTCCACACCTCCTTCCACCACCACCACCACCCTCCCCCCCTCACCTATACCACCTCCACCCCACCTCCCCCTAGCCACCTCCCCACCCCTCCCCACCCCCTCCCCCACCCCCCCACCCCCTCCACGCCTTTCCTATGCTAATGTAATGTCTTCATTTCCAGCACGCCACCAGTGAATAGAGTCCTCCTTATTGTGGAATTTATGCTGGTGGTTCGTCTGTGTCCTTTCCATTGTTTGGGTGTAGTGGGGGGTGTTAGGAAATGAGATTGAGGTGGATGGTTATAGGGGGTAGGGGTTGGTGGTAGTAGGGGGATGGGGGATGGTAGTAGGGTGGGGTCGTGTTGGAGAATGTCTTGGTCCTAGTATTGGTGGTGATTGTAGTGTTGGTGATGATGGTGTCGTTGGTGTTGGTGAGGTTGGAGGAAGAATAGAGTGTGTGTGTGTGAGGGAGGAAGGAAGGAAGGAGGGAAGGAAGGAAGGAAAGAGGGAGAGAGAGATAGTATCGATGCCAGGATGAGGCTAAAATTATAGGTCCTGAATCATTGTACTTATTAATGTTGACTGAAGGAAGGAAGGAAGGAAGGAAGGAAGGAAGGAAGGAAAAGCTTTACTCGATCATCATCCTGTTGCCTCCTTCACCCTCTTGGAAGGAAAGGGAGATGGGAAGGAGGGAAAGGGAGGGGATGGTAGAAGGGGTAGCAGGAAGATAGTGGAGAAAGAGGTATGGGGAAGGTGAGTTGAGGGCGAGGAGGGTGTGGGTAGGTGGAAGAGGAGGGTGGAGAGAGGGGAAGAAGAAGGGGAGGAGAGGGTGGTGGAGGTAGGTGGAACGAAAGGAATGGGCGGAGATAGGGAAGAAGAAGAAGAAGTAGGGGAAAAGATAATGGAAGTAAGGAAGAAGAAGAATGGAGAGAACGTATTGTGTGTGTTTGTGTGTTTCAAGAGCCAGTGTAATGGACGTAAACTTTACCCACTCCCTGACTCTCTTCCTGTTAATGAAGTGTTCGTACGGGTAGAATCCACAGGGGAAAGTTAGGTCAAAATCTCTTCTGTAAACAACGGGACGCATCTACTAATCTAGGTAGATTCTCGGTGCTATATCGACGTCATTCTGGCCGCCATCACTACTATACTCCTTAGATGAAGAGAGCCAGTTTGATGCCTTCCTACAATACGGTGAATTTGTTTATTTATAAGTACTAATGGCTCTTTGTTTACATTGAGTGGGGTAGCAAGATGGCGGACAAGATGGCTTCTGTGGTATGTATTGACTGTGGTTAACAAGATGGCTTCCATGTTACTAGTTGACTCTCGTTAAGAAGATGATGGTGCTCATTTAATCCCACGGTTAAAGGGGAAGCGAAGGAGAAGGAGGAGCGAAGGAGAAGGAGGAGGAAGGAAGAGAAGGAGGGAATTTAACGTAGGAAAATCTCTTGAGAATTACGGGTACTACTTGCCATCTTGAGTGAGAGCTCGAGGGCGAGTTAGTTAACGTCTTATTGAGGCCCCGTTCCTGAGGGAGAGGGTGAAGGAGGAGGTGGAGGGAGGGGGAAGATGGGAGGGAGTTGAGGAGATGGGAGGGAGGAGAAGTGGAAAGGATGGGGAGAAGATGGAAAGGAATTGGGAGATGGATGGAGGGAGAGAAGATTGAGAAGAGGAAGAGGGGGATAGAGACTTTTGGTAATATTTTAATTAATTTTTTATTCCATTATTTTATCCTATTTTACTCGTTCTATTTCAACTCTTATGTTAGTATTGTAGTTTGTCGTATATTATTGTATTGTATTGTACATCAATTTAAACCTGGAAAATAAACTTGTTATTGTTGAAATATGAATTTAATATTTCCTACAATATTTCATAACAGTATATAATGGTATATTGTAGCTGAACAATGCGTCTCTTCTATACAAAGCTATACTGTTTCTCACTATATTTTAAACTTATATTCTACTGCTATAAGAAAATATATGATATTAGTTTAATATTCAACCGTTTTGCTGCTTGTGTGGGTATATATATATATGTTGTTTTTAATTTATTTTATTTTATATTTTGTTGCTGGCAAATTATTATTGTACACCGAAGCGCGTTACCTCAGGATGTGTGTTGGGGGGTGATTGGTGCTTTGTTTTTATTGTTTATTCTGGTGATTTATGTATTTATTTATTTCTGTATACTCTTATTGTTTGGCCATTATTATTATTATTAATATTATTATTATTGTCGTCATTATTATTACTGTATTTTTATTATTATTATTGTCATTATCATCATCATTATTATTATTAAAATACACAGCTCACCACCACAATATATACAGCATAACAAAGACGAACTACCAAACGGACTATTGGATAAAAACAGATTAAAAAGTTGTAATATTTAACAGGTGATTTGTGGAGCCAATATAATTATGTAGTACTGAAAAAAAAAATAATATATTGGTGTACAAGTTAACTATAGTAAATAAACTAGATATAATTAATGGTTGTTGTCGTATGTGTTTTGTTTATTGGAATTATTGACGAAAGTAAATGACAAAAGGAAAGGGTTAGATGGTGTATTTGTGTTTGTGTGTTTTGATCTGTTTGTTTCTTGTTGTTTGTGATTGTTGATTTATTAATATGATTTTTTTTTTAGTTTATTTTCTGTTTATTGTTATTGTTTTATTCATTAATGTACTAATTTGTTTATTAATTTGTTTGTTTTTATTGTTGATTTTATTTATTCATTTGTTTATTTTACCACAAAAAGCAATATTACATGGGAGGGGGTGAAGTGTGAGTGGGCGGGGGGGTGTAAATACAGTGTACGCCGGGGAAATACACTAGCGTATGGCCACATTTGCGTCAGTCCCCTATAAATTGCGTACCTCCCTTCCTCTTTTCCCCCCCCCACCCCTCCCCCCTCCCTCCTTCCCTCACCCCCTCCTCCTTCCCTCCCCTTCCCTCCCCTCACCCTCCTCCCCTCACCCCTTCCCTCCTCCCCCTCACCTCCTACCTCCCCCTAACACCCCCCCCTAACCCCCTACCTACCAGCCTCCCCCTACCTATCTGCCTCCCCCTAACCACCCACTCCCACTACCCACCTCCCCACCCACCCACCTCCCCCTACCTACCCACCTCCCTACTCCACCCCACCTCCCCACCTTCCCCCACTCTACCCACCCCCTCCCCCCCTACCCCCTACCTACCTACCACCCCCCTGTACCCCCTCCCTCCCTCCCCTCCACCTATCCCCATAGTACAGTAATACGCCGCCTACTTTTGTAATTTGAATATAATTTTGTGCTGTTTCAGGAGTAAAAAATAAATAAAAATAAAATACCCCAAAAAATTCAATTATAGACACCCCAACAAACGGTATTAGAATTGAATTGTAAATTATTGAACAGTAGGAGTTGGGTTTATTTTTTAAGCGTATTTTTTTCCCCGTTACGCTTTTTTTTTAATTTGTATTACGAGTTTTTATTGTGTGTGTTAATTTGGTGGTGGTAAGAGTGATGTGCATTGAGGAGGGAGAAGGGGTTGGGGAGGGGAGGGTTGAGGAGGAGAAGGTTGGGGAGGGATGAGAGGGAGGTTGGGGAGGTAGATAGGAAAGGGAGGAGGAGGAGGAGGGAGTGGAGGGGAGACAGAGGGAAAGAGAGGAGGGGGGTGGGGGTGGGGAGAGAGGGAGAAGTGTAGGTAGGGGAAGGTAGGTGGTTAGAGGGAGAGGGAACCGGACGTAGCATTAATGAATTAGATTTACATAAATGTGTGAATTTGCCTCATTTTCTTCATTAGTCATTTTTATTTTCGCGTCCTGTTGATTTATGGGAGCTGCGTGATGGTTGTCGGCTGGTGTTTTATGTCTATGGGGAGGGAGGGTCTGGTTATAGGGGGGAGAGAGCGGTCTTGTTTTAGGGGGAGAGGGACTTGTTTTAGGGTAAAGGGAGGAAAGTTTGGGTTTACTGAGGAGGAAGAGGGTCTTGTTTTTAGGGGAGGAGATTTTTTTTTTGGGGGGGAATTGTTTTGAGGGAGAGGGGATAGTTTCGTTTTCTTCCAGGCTGGGAGAGAGAAGGTGAGGGAAGGGTGGTCTTTTTCTGATGGGAAGGAGAATGGGCTAATTGTTTTTGTATTTTTTAAGGGAAGTCGCCATAATTTTTTTTTGGGGGGAGGGGGTTGCTGGGTTTATGTGTAATAATAATAATGATAATAATAATAATAATAATTGACGGTTTATTGAAAAAATTCTGCAGCCCGAAGGCTGAAAATATACATTGGACATAAATGACTTATTACATACATTGGTGGTTTAACAAAAACCTTCATCAGAGAAAGGTAAAGGAACATACAGATTAATGTAGGTGTTGAACAGCAAACTCGTAGTGTAGTAACTCCCTCCCAGATGGTGTTAGGAGGAACTCACGTGGTGTAGTAGTTCCCTCAGATGGTGTTATGAGGGACGTGGCGTGGTGTAGTAATTCCCTCGCAGATGCTGTTATGAGGGGCCTCACTTGGTGTAGTAATTCCCTCACAGATGGTGTTATGAGGGACCTCACGTGGTGTAGTAATTACCTCACAGATGGTGTTATGAGGGGACGTGGTGTAGTATCACGATGGTGTTATGTCCGTGGTGTAGTAACTCCCTCACAGATGGTGTTATGAGGGGCCTCACGTGGTGTAGTAACTCCCTCACAGATGATGTTATGAGGGGCCTCACGTGGTGTAGTAATTCCCTCACATATGGTGTTATGAGGGACATGTGGTGTAGTAATTCCCTCACAGATGGTGTTATATGAGTGAGGTTTGGTCCCAGGCCTTCCTATCGTAGACGGATTAACACATCGCTGGTTGTTGTTGGGTCTCACGGGCCGTTATCACTGGGTACCTGGGACCTCACTGTGTGAAGGTTAACTTCGGTACGACTGTTACTGTTGAGTTGTTCTCACTGACTTAAGCACTGTTCACCACTGTTCACCTCTGTTTTACACTGGTTCCGTTCTTTTCCTAAATGAAATTGTAACTTCTGGCGAGAACTTGTTGATATTCCGGTGGGGAGGAGGGTTCAGGGGAGGGGGTTCGTATGGGCCAACTTAACAGTTGACCTGGCTGCTCCGAGAGGAGCGCCAGGTACGTCTTGACCCTTTGGTGGTCAAGGATGTGTGTGAGTGTACGTATGAGTATGGCGACTTGTGGTGTAATGGTCAGCATGCTCGCCTCGCAAGCGAGTGGACCCGGGCAGGGTGAAACTATGGGCAAGTTTCTTTACGCCATTTGCCTCTGTCTATCCAGCAGTAATTGGGAACCTGGATGTTAATCGATTTTCGGATCGTGTTCTGGGGTAATGGTTAGCCAGTGCAGTTGGCGAGTTATCCGGTCTTCTCGGACTATTTCTTGACACTGGGTCATGCAGCTCGTTAACTCAGGGTGTGGTTGTTGTGTTGGCGACAACTTCTACACCTTATACAAATTCACGCCTAGGTGGCCCTTGGGCCGGCCATCCTCGTTACACGAGGGGCAACCATTATTACGGATGAGTGTGTGACAGAAAGAGAGAGAGAGAGAGAGAGTGTGTGTGTGTGTGAGGAAAGAGAGAGGGGGGTGGAGGTTATTCGGTTTGTATGGTTGATATAATATTCTAAAGACTCCTTCCTCTTCCACCTCCTTTCCCATCCTCCTCCCTATCCTTCTCTTCCCAAAACAGCCTCCTTTTCCTTGCCTTTCTACCTCCTCTCTTCCAAAACAAGACTCCATCTCCCTCCCTTTCTTCCTCAACTCATCCTCGTAATAAAAGATACCCCCTCCTCTTCCATCCTTCCTCCCAGAACAGACCACTTTCCTTCACTTCTCTCCCCTAAAAGACCCCATTCTCCCTCCCTCTCAGTCGAAAAGAGAGTCCACAGAATGAGTGTATGAGTGAGTGAGTGGGCTGGCAAGTTGAGGAAATATGTCAAGGCCACAGTGGATGTGTGTGGTAAGGTTTCCATGGGCCGGACTCCCTCTCTCGTCCCCCTCCTCTCCCTCTCGCCCCCTTCCTCCTCTCCCTATCACCCTCCTTTCACTCTCCCCCTCCCATCGCCCTTCACTCCCACTTCTCCCCCCTCCCATCACCCCTCTCCTCCCCAACGCTCCCCTCCCCCCTCCTCAGGCCCCTCCCCGCCCCTCAGTGTGTCGCAAGACCACCAGGAGGTGACCAAAGTGGAGGACAAATTAAGCAACGTTACAGTTATGTGAAGAAAAAATGTGTGAAACCATTTATTTAACCTGAATAATACAGGTACAGAGTGAACAACAACAACAACAACAACAACAACAATGATATTAATAACGACAACAATAATAATAATAATAATAACAATAACAACAACAATAATAATAATAATATCAACGACAGATTCAACAATAATAATAATAATAACAACAGCAACAATAACAAAGACAACAACAACAATAATAATAATAATAATAATAACAACGCGAACAACAAAAATAATAACAACAACTATAATAATAATCTTTCAAGTATTACAGCTCACTTGAAGGTAATTGATAAATATAGTATCGTTTATCTCAAGAAAATTATTACAAACACAGACACACACTTATCATCTGGGTTATGTCGTTAAGCGTCATATTCCCTCAAAACACAACCACCTTAGGACTAATTGATATCCCTACAGTAGTTTTTCTCGCTAATTGTCGTTATTACGTAATTCGTTGTTATTCTTCGATTTGTGTTTATTTCCTTCAGTTTACTGTATGGTATTTATTCAGTAAGGTCTGGATGATCTCTCTCTCTCTCTCTCTCTCTCTCTCTCTCTCTCTCTCTCTCTCTCGCTATATATAACACAATCAAATGAGCATCACAACACCTAATTTTTATATATCATATTTATATCACTTATGTTACTTGTATATCATTTGTAAATCAAGAGACCCATTCCCCAATTATGTAATTATATATTTTCAGCCTTCCGGCTCCCGCGCTCTTTCAATAAACCGTTAATTATTATTATTATTATTATTATTATTATTATTATTATTATTATTATTACTATTACTATTATAATTATATTATTATTACAGACACACACACAGTTATTTACGTGAATCATACAACACCAGCGCCATCAAAACACTGACGGCGAATAAGTGAACTAATCTAATGTGACGTAATTTACACCTATCCCTCCATCCATTTATTTTTTATGCCATCTGATTCTCTCTTTATCGTCTCTTTTTATTCGTATTTACGACTGCTTTTATCATCTGAGCTTAATATTCTCTCTCTCTCTCTCTCAACCTCGCCATTTTATACAGAATGTTTCCGGAAGTTGTGGAAAGGTGAAAAACTCTTAATGGGCAGCGTGGTGTGTGGTGTGGTGTGGTGTGGTGTGGTGTGGCGTTGGTGTGGTGCGGTGTTGGTATAGTGTGGCGTTGGTGTGGTGCAGTGTTGGTGCGAGTCAGGTTGGTTTTAGTTCTTCGTTTCGCCGCCTTTATTTTGGTGGCGCTAGTGTAGATTAGGCGAGCGAGCAATAGATAGATAGATGGAGGTACAGATAATAGCAACAAACAGGACGTCGCTCTCTTATTAGATAGCTCGAGAAAGCCATCGAAGCCATTAAAGCCACTAGAGCCAGCCATCGAAGCCATTAAAGCCACTAGAGCCAGCCATCGAAGCCATTAATGCCACTAGAGCCAGCCATCGAAGCCATTAAAGCCACTAGAGCCAGCCATCGAAGCCATTAAAGCCACTAGAGCCAGCCATCGAAGCCATTAAAGCCACTAGAGCCAGCCATCGAAGCCATTAATGCCACTAGAGCCAGCCATCGAAGCCATTAATGCCACTAGAGCCAGCCATCGAAGCCATTAAAGCCACTAGAGCCAGCCATCGAAGCCATTAATGCCACTAGAGCCAGCCATCGAAGCCATTAAAGCCACTAGAGCCAGCCATCGAAGCCATTAAAGCCACTAGAGCCAGCCATCGAAGCCTTTAAAGCCACTAGAGCCAGTGGTTGTTACTTTTTAGTCACGGACCCTTTGAGAATCTAGTGAAAGCTATGGACCCTCCCTAGAAAAATGCATAAGCACATAAACACAACTTTGCATGTAATGAATATACTTTATTTTATTGAAACTTCATTGCCTCATACAGTGTATGACATAGACAAAGTATGAATAAAGTAAACATTCTAGAAGTCAAAACCTGACGACGATGACGACTGTATGTTACCTGACCGTGTACAGTAGCATCCCACGCCACCCTACAGATTTACTGGTTTTCTTCAGTAACCAAAAATACATACATAACATCTGGTATATATTGACAAAATAGAAGACTTAATATAAAAATATAGTGAATATAAATGTTAAATTTTTATCTGGCCTTCACGGACCCTGAGGCCCATCCATGGACCCCAGGTTAAGAACCCCTGCACTAATCTATCCTTCCTCTACTCTATCCTTCTTTACCTCTACTTCCTTCTTTACTCCTACTCTATCCTTTTTTTACCCTACTCTATCCTTTACCTCTACTCTATCCTTCTTACCTCTACTCTATCCTTCTTTACCTCTACTCTCCTTCTTATTACTCTTATCCTTCTTTACCTCTACTTATCCTTTACCTCTACTCTATCCTTCTTTACCTCTACTTTCCTTTACCTCTACTCTATCCTTCTTTCTTACCCTAATACTCTATCCTTTTCTTACCCTTACTCTATCCTTCTTTACCTCTACTCTATCCTTCTTACCTCTCCTCTATCCTTCTTACCCCTACTCTATCCTTCTTACCTCTACTCTATCCCTTCTTTACCTCTACTCTATCCTTCTTTTACTCTACTCTATCCTTCTTTACCTCATACTCTATCCTTCTACTCACCTATCCTTCTACGTACTCTGCCCATTTATCTTTTACTTATTCTGTCTCAAATAGATCTTATTGTCTTTGCTTATTAGTCCCACCCCATTTATTTTTTTATTTTTGGTTCATTTCGTTAATCTTAGTCATCATCTTCAAACCCCTTTGTAATTCCTTTCTACATCACCTTTCTTGTCCTGGCTGCATTCCCTTTGAATTTAGCTGTTATTAAACAGTATAAAGATAGTTTGCAAGGGAAGAATACTGTCTAATAATTCAATGTTCCTTATACATTTTAAAAGCTATTTATTTCCTTTTCTTACTATTGAGGTTCACATCCGTCTATTAATAAGAGTAACTCACCTTGGCGATGTGTTGTAGTGGGAGAAACTCGAGGTCGTTTAGTCGAGAGTACAGCTGCTGCTGCCGTCTGCTGAGATCACCAGGTGCATGGTCTTATATAACCCTCACGCCTTCCACATGATGGGGCTAAGACTAGAACTGAATCCTGACAAAATGGGGTAACAAATTTGTTTCTTCGGTTCAGTTGGGTTGAGTTAGGCTTACTTTTAGCCAGATTTTATATATATTTATGTAAATTTTATTTGTTAAATAATAGTTTAATAATGAATAATGCCAGGAAACCAGAAACATCTTGAGGTAGAGTTGTATGATACACAGCAGAGTCTAAGGGACAAAGTTCTACAATTATATGTTTATATATTCATAAAAATATAATATAGATTTAACACTGTTTATGAAACACGAATAATATATCAACAAATATAAACTCACGGTGAAAACGCAGCACTCTTTAAGGGGTGACCTCTTTTTATCCAGACATTGTTGATGAAGTTTTCCATCATAATTTATGTTAAGCGTTAAATATACTGCAGCTAGAGAGGTGGAACGCTCGTATCGCTCATATTAGATTCAATGCATTTATAGTGTGTAAATGATGTGAATTTCCTCTATACACACAAAGGAAACGTTGGCCTTCCATAAAAAAGGTATTAAACAAATTATCAAACTCAGATTTCTAATATTTCCAAACTACTCTCTCCTATCTCCTTGGTGAACTCTATATTGCCGTACAGTCAATCTATTTACTTTATCAAGACTGTAAATAATGTATTCATCGTCAGAAAATAACACTGGAATACTATTTGGTAGCCAAAGTACCCAGATGGTCATGGTTACAGGAATGGTTTTACCTTTACACAATATATTTTCCCTACTAATAAAAGTGGTGTTTGTTTTTCTACTTGTGAATAATACAGCCTTGAAACGATGTGGTTTTGTTAGGTCCAGATTGGTTAGATTTGGTTCGGTTACGTTAGGATTAGAGGTTTGGTTAAGTTGATTTGTTAGCTAGGTCAAATTCGGTTAGCTTTGGTTAGTTAGGTTTGTTTGTTTGTTAGGTTAAAATTAGGTTGGGTTTGGTTAGTTTGGTTTGGTTAGGTTATGTTTGGTTTGGTTAGTTTGGGTTTTGTTAGGTTAGGCTAGGTTTGATTAGATAGGTTTGTTAAGATAGGTTGGAAGGAGGTAGGTTTGATCAGGCTAGGTTGATGAGGTTGATTAGGTTTTGGCTATGACAAGGGGCAGGATTAGAGTTAGGTTGATTGGGCATGGGTTACGTTTGATAAGATTAGGTTTGGTTAAGTTTGGTTGGATTAGGTTAGATTGTGTTGGGTTAGATATAGTTAGGTTATGTCAAGATAGTTTTATTTAGACCATAAACCCAACCTAACCTAATCTAACTAACCCAAGTAACCGAACCCAGCCCAGCCTAAACTAACCCAGTTCAACCCAAACTAACCCATCTCTGTCCAACCAAACCCAACCCAACCCAACCCTGTCCAACCCAGACTAATCCAACCCATTCCAATCCAACCTAAACTATACCAAATTATTTTTTGGGTGGTAGGAAAGATATTCTTCCTGAACACACACACACACACACACACACACACACACACACACACACACACACACACACACACACACACACACAACACACAGGCTCTTTATGATAATATGTGTTCTTTATATCTTCTGTCTCTGCTGCTTATTGTATGCATTTCCATCTCCTATACACCAAGTGCACGGTATTTATTTTGTTTTGTTTTTATCCTATTTTACTTGTTTAATACAGCTGGAAGCTCTTAGCTTTATCAAACCAGAAGCCTACAAACTGAAAATTTTAAAAGCTTTAGAAAATTAATTTATAGCAAAACTTATTTATCCATGTAATTATCATAGACTAACCTAAATAGAATTACTTCCTATGAAAAATAGAACAATCCATGCTGAATACATTGACAAATAATATTTTTTTTTATCCAAATGAAAAAATAATATCGAGGTGTACACCACAAGGATCCCTCAGTAGGCAAACAATGCTGCAGGAATCTAGGTATCATAACCTGGAGCTACACTGCAAGATACGTAACATGGGAAGAACTTACAAAGCACTTAACCACATCTGTAGACAAGATTCGGTTACTGGTCTTAGCCCCATCATGTGGAAGACGTGAGGGGTACATAAGACCATGCACCCTGGTCAGTCTCCAGCAGACGGCAGCAGCAGCTGTACTCTGACTAAACGGCACTCGAGTTCTCCCCACTACAACACATCGCCAAGGTGAGTTACTCTTATTAATAGACGGATGTGAACCTCCAATAGTAAGAAAAGGAAATAAATAGCTTTTTAAAACGTATAAGGAACATTGAATTATTAAGACAGTATTCTTCCCTTGCAAACTATCTTCATGCTCTTTAGTAACTGAAATGTATCATTCTTTAATTTTATGAGGTTTCATTCTCATTTAAACTCTGTCTTAAGTAACCTTAAATTTAACATCATGTAAGTTATATTTATATTAAATTACGAAAGACTAATAATATACCCAAAGTCGTTAATCGCTCTTGAAGTTGATATATTATTAATAATAATAAATCATAATATTACGTCAAAATAACCCCAAATCAAAGACGAATAACTGAAATTAACACAGAATTGTATATTTTTGGGTTCACTTCATTTTACTAATGGTCACTGGCTATGCCCAGTTCACTCAGTTCTGAACGAGTATCCTATTATTTTACATATGAGTCACTGAAATTATTTTGTCCACCGATCAGTGTTTACCTTTCACATTTCAAGAGCATAAAATATAAACTTACCACATCATATCAAGCCCAGTTACCACAGACATCCAATAAGCTGTAGAACTCAATAATCATATTATTTCTTTGTTTATTGTGTGTAACGTTCACTAACTATATCTGGCAGCATTTTATGTATTAAAAAATTAATCACATACAGTATCTGGACGTATAATTTGGTCTTGTAATGTACTTGATATATTTAGCTTCTCTTAGTCATTTTACTTACTAGTTTCAAACATGTCCTACATTCTTATCATTGTTTTAATTTTTATTTATTTATTCATTTTATCGCCCAAACTTAAGTTACATAATGCAGAAATGGTTTTATGACAATAAAAGTTCTTTCACTATAGTTTTACCAACGCCTTCGAAAAAAAGAACAAGACGCTAGAATAACCTACAATAATATTCGGCCTTCTTATGCAATGGTTATAATTTTCTGGCTCTTGCTCATCAACAACGGTAAATTACAAGACATTACTTATTTAAATATCTTACTCTGCCAGTATTTTTTAATTTAGCATATATACCGCACACATACACACTATTATTATAATTATTTTATTATTTCTGTTTCATATACGTTAATCATTATTTTATTTTTTTGTAGATGAGTTATTGGGATAATCCATCCGACTGGCGAAGCGGCGGCCAGTCCACCAACCCTTATGGAAACTACACGGTCGTTGACTCGGCTGCCCCTGAAATCCTCCACAGGTGGATCCTCATTGGTACCAGTACCCTCCTGAACCCCTCTGGTATGGCCTGCTCGCACTATGGATGTTTGTTATGGGCACCCTGTCTGTCTGCGGCACAGTATCGTCATCTGGGCTCATGACCACTAAGGCCTCCGTACTCCAGCCAACCTACTGTCGTCAACTTGGCCATTTCCGATTTCTTCATGATGTTCTGTATGTGCCCACCCTTGCTCATTAATCTGGCTATCAGACATGGCTTGGGGTGCATTTGCAGCGAAGTTATAGTGCATTGGTTCCACTGTTGGCACCTGTTCTACTCTGCATGGTCTTCATCACATTGAACCGCTATAATGTCATCGTCAAGGGCGTCTCTGCCACTCCTCTCACAACTAATGGAGCCGCCGAGAAAACCCTTCAGTTGGGTAACGTCCATTGGCTGCGCCACCATTTTTTGTCTTTAATGCTTACGTCCCCGAACAATTTATCGCCTATGCACTGACTATCTCAAAGAGTCACCTCATCACCTGTAACTTTACTTATTCCGTATGGTGTTACTTCCTTCCTCCGTTATCATCGTTTACGCTACACCACATCGTCGCAAGCTGTCTCTGCTCACGAAAAAGACAGATCGTGAACAGGCTAAGAAGATGGGTGTCAAGTCTCAGGAGGAAGAAACAAAGAAGACCTCTAATGAGTGCCGCCTGGCCAAGGTTGCTCTGACGACAGCGTCCCTGTGGTTCATCAGGACCCCATAATCACCATCAACTGCCAGCATGATCAACAGCCTTCCCAGAGTCCTTCCTAACCATCTGGGGATCCGTCCGCCAAGGCTAACGCCGTCATACAACCCCACACAGGTACGCCATCAGCCACCCAAGCACCGAGCTGCCCTGAGAAGAAGCTGCCCTAAGCTTGTCCCAGCAACGGAAGGTCGAGTCCAGGAAGACACACAACTTCCACTGCCACTACGAACGAAAAGTCAAGTGCTTAAGAGACCTTCGGTTTTTCAAACGAAATCGCATACGTTACCGAACCTTAACCTACAGCTGTATGTACCTCAAAATATCCAAGCAATTAAAGAATTAAATTGTTTACTTTAATTTTGTTAACAATGTATGAAAAATATAACCATATTCAGAGACAATAAACGTGAAATGAATTAAGAGAAATATGTAAAATATTATATACAAATACAAAACTAAGTAAGTACATGATGTATAAAATAAATGAGAATGACTGCCACAACAGAACAAACAAGTCTTACTTTTTCTTCTCATCATTAACCAACACACACATGAATTGGGATACCTGGCATTGCCCAAGCTTATTTCTCAAGAAGTAAAATTAACGCGGACTTACGCCCGTGTTCGTCCATGCTAAAAAACCAAGCAAAAAAAAAACTGCGTCGAATTCTATCTCTGTGTTAAAAAACTAGCTTTCACGGGGAATCAACTTTAGGTGGGTTCAACCCATCCCTGCCCCCCCACTGAATTCCTGCTGTCATTTCAAAACTACAAATTCCCAGCTATCAAAACTGTCCCCTTGGTTTTTCCACCACCTATATTT